>NC_048299.1:113428353-113466789 GCF_013100865.1 Trachemys scripta elegans
AACCAGTTTGTTTCTTGAAATCATAACAAGTGGCAATGAAAATTCTTTGTCACAATGTGTTAAATTGTCTCGTCGCACTCAAAGAGGAGACACTTAGATCTCAAAAATTAGATAAGATGCTTCAGTCTGAGCTAAGTAGTTGCTGCTCTTAACAATTGCAAAATAATAAAATACAAATAAAATAGACTATTTCAGCCATTCTATTATGTCCTAATCTGATCTGAGTAAACATGATAGGACACCTCATCCTTATTTCCAGGCCCTTTCACTAACCACTGCTGCACACTCCCTCCCACAGCTGGCAATTACAACCAGGCCCTCATGTCCAGCCCCCTGCTTTGAGAGGGAGTGTGCTCCACTGGAGTGATTGGAGCAGGGAACTGGGAGTCAGGACTCCTGGGTTCCATTGCTGGTTTCCTATTGACCTGTGGGACTTCGGGTAAGTTGCTGCCCCCTCTAGGCTCTGTCCCCAGCAGTCAAATGGGGATTTCATACTTTCCCACTATTGGAAAGTGCTGGGAGAATCCCCCAGCAAAAGCTGCTCTGACAGTGCTAAGCAGCATCTGTTTGCTTGTGAGAATGTCCTATGGGACTGTGTCAAAAGCCTTATTAACACCAAGATAGATCACATCTACTGTTTACCCACCTCCACTAAGCCCCTAACCCTGCCAAAGAAGGAGCTAGGATTGGTCTGGAATGATTTGTTCTTGACAAGTCCATGCTCACTAGTCCTAAGAACCAAATTGTCCTGCAGGTGCTGACAAACTGATTGTTTAATAAGCAGAGGCTGCTCCCAATGCTACACTCGGTTTCTCAGAAATGAGTAGACTTTATGGTCAGCAGAGACCGTTAGAGCATCTAATCTGACCCCCTGCATATCACAGGCCTCCTGTCTACCACAATAGCTACTTTGGGGGCAAACACATTCCGGAAAGGCATCTAGTCTTTATTACATGACATCAAGAGATGGAGAATCCACCACTTTCCATGGTAGCTTCTTCCTGTGGTCAATCATCCTCGCTGTTGAATATTTGTGCCTTATTTGTCATAGGAATTTGTCTCTTTTCACCTTCCAGCCATTGGGTCTTGTTCTGCCTTTCTCTGCTCGATTAAAGAGCCCTTTAATACCCAATATTTTCTCTCCATTAAGGCACTTCAACACTTCAGTGAAGTCACCTTTCAATCTTCTTTTGATAAGCTAAACAGGTTGAGCTCTTTCAATAGCTCACTAGAAGGCATTTTTCTCCAGCCCTCAGAACATTTGGTGGCTCTTTGCTGCCCCAGCTCCAATTTCTAGGACCATCTTTTTCAAAGGAGGACACCAACACTGGAGGCAGTATTCCAATAGCAGTCTCACTGCTGCTGTGTCACCTCCCTATCCTACTCACGGCTCTGCTCCTTCGTCTAATGATGGCTTTAGCCCTGTTCACCACAGCATCACACTGGGAGCTCATGTTGAGTAGCTTCTCCACTATGGCCCCTAAATCCATTTCAGAGTCACTGCTTTCCTGGATACACATCCCCATTCTGGAGGTGTGGCCGGCGTGCCTTGTGGCTACGTATAGGACCTTGCATTGGGCTCTGCTCAAACTTGTTTTCTTTGAATGGGTCCAGCTGGCTGAATGAGCCAGATCGCTCTGTATCACTGCCCTCTCCCCATCAGGAATTACCACTCTGCCTGTATTTTGTCACCCCCCGAATCTTATCCGCAGTGATTGTATGTTTTCTCCCAATTCACTGATAACAATTATTTTAAAAAATTAGTCCTTGAGAGCTTCTTCAGACCCTTAGTACCCAGGACTTGCTCCCCACAGCACAGTGAAAAAGGCTGTCCAGCCCTGCTGGTACATACCGGATAAGCGCAGAACAAACACACTTTAGGAGCTGTGTTGTCCATAGGCTCTGAACAACATGTGGGGGTCAGCAGCTTACAAATGCACGACAGACCTGTAGTGTAGACAGGTCCCAACTGTGTCTCGGTTTCCCACCCTGCTCTAAGTTTAGTCACAGCCTCCATGTCTTTTCCGCCATGTCCCTTAACCCCACGTCACTGCAGAAGAGAGATTTTCTGGTAGCCAGCTGGCTCTCCTGCATGTGGATGTCGTTCCAAAAGATGTGCTCTGGCTCAGTCCCATGCTATGGTTGGCTGAAGGAACCACTGGGTCACATTCTAGGCCCTGAGTTATACAGGAGGGGCGACTAGATGCACATAATGGTCCTTTCTGACCTGAACCTCTATCAATCGCTACATTTTCTGCTGCTAGGAAGAGAACTTTGAACCTATTTTCTCTCATTCACTTTCAGTCGGAATAATTTCAATCCAGACCAAAGGATTTCCTCTTCCATTGTGTCTTCAGCACCTTTGCGAGCAACCAGTTACTGTTACCCACAGGTTTCCAGTTTCAACCTGTCCCAGGGTGAGATGGCCAGGAAAGGGGTTGGAGCTCAACTGCACCTGGCCCAGGTGATGCAGCTCCCTAGGGTGAAGGGAATAAGTGTGGGGGTCACGTGACAAGACGCAGCCTGTGACTAGGACCCAGGCCTGCTGAGAGATAGAAGGGCAGCCTGTGCTCAGCCAGGAGAGAGACCCCAAGGGAAGCAGGCATGGGAGGGGCTTGGAGAGTCCTTTAAAGGTCAGGGACAAGCTGGGAAGGGGCCAGGCTGAGCACTAAGGACAAGGCCCTAGGAGGGAAAGACAGGGCAGTTTAGGAGATGGGGCAGATAGTCCAGTTGGTTTCGGCTCCCAGGACCAGACACCCAGAGGTGAAGGTGATTGTCGGGGCTTCTGTCCTTCTTCCCCAGTGTAGATTTGATAGTGGAGAAGACTGATGCCGTAAGGGGGAAGTGAGTTACCCCAAGGTCACCCTGTGAGTTTATATCACGAATGCATACTCGGAAGGATCCAATAGAAACATGGATTTTCCAGTCTCTTCTTTCTAGGAGTCCCCAGGGCTAAGGTAAAACCCCTGCGGCCCCTCCCCATTCTGCTCACTTCCAAGATGTCCTGGAGTTTGTCTGTGCTGGGAGGTGCTGTCAGCAGGATCGAGAGCTCGTCATCCATGTTCTCTGGGCAGGCCTTGCTCAGAGCCTGCCAGCGGAGGGAGACCAGGGGTTAGGATTATGGAACCTGTTGTGACACCTGCCAGGATGACAGCAGGCCCTGTAGTCCTTGCCCAAAGCAGCTCTCTGCAGAGGGCCTGGTGCACAGCAGTGTAGGGAACAGCCAAGCTGCTAGGGATGGGAGCTGGGCTTCCTGGCAGAGTCCAGCACCCAAAGCCCAGCATCTGCAAGGAAGGGATTCCCCACAGAGGGGCAACATCATCTCCCACACACAGGGAGTCTCCCCCTGACACTTGATTCATCCTATGGCCTGTTCCCATCTCTGCCCACCACACTCCCAACTCAGCAGCTCCAGCTACCGAAGGGAGCACGAACCAGAGGCCTTCCTGCTCCTGGGACAGAGGAGTAGGTTGATGATCTACCTGGATGTGAGCGTTGGCCTTCCCCATGCCCAGGGTCTAGACTCCATTCAGGGCAGCGCACAGGAACTGCGATTCCTATTCTGGATCTAGTGGCAGCTTCAGTTTGCTGGCAGGAGACTGTACATGAGACCTTGCAGTTGCGGGGGTGACACAGGCACTAACATGTGCATGGGAGTTTGAGCAACAGGGCAGAGGCCTGTGTGGGGCAAGGAGGGCAGGGATTTGGGAAGCAAGAGCAGAGGATCAAACCCTTTCTTAATGTGGGTCGGGATGATCCCCATTTCAAAGATAGAGAAAGTGAGGCATCAGGTGGGAGAGTGACCTGGCCAGGATCACGTTACCGCTCAGTGGCAGGACTGCAAACAACCCGTTCCCTGATCTCCTCACTGGATGCTGCTGCCCCTCCTGTATGACCCCTCCAGCCATCCTCGCCCACAGGCCATCCCCACCACTCTCCAATACCAGGCTGTTTCCACAATGGAAGCAGGCTTGTAACAGAGTTCACTCACCGATAGGTGCCCCTTCCTTCAAGGCCTGGGGTCACAGATTTCTTGGGCTAGCACACCCGCCAGCAGGTTTTTGGCTGGGAACTCAGCCCTTCGGCCAGGCGACCATCTTTTAGTCCACTCCTTCCTGGGTCGCGCTCATCCCAAACGAAAAGTCAAAAAATGTCTTTAACTGAAACAAGATCCTCTGTCCCTTGGGGGCTTTTCCTCAGCCTGACTTTGGCTCGGCCTGCCCTTGCTGGCCTTGGTAGCCCTTCCTATGGCCCTGTACATCCCCTTCCTTAGAGACCGTGGGAGAACCAGTCCTACCCTGGATTCTAGGTTCTGCCCCAAGGCCCTGTACCGAACAGCTAGGCCTGCTCCTGTACCTTTGTTGCGGTTTCCCCTGGTTTCCCCTCAGCTGGAGCTCACTCTGTAATCCATTTGGCCTAGCTCCAGGCTTTATAGCCCACAGGCCAAGCCCCCCGTTATATACCCTCCTCCTTAGAACCTGGCCCACGCGGGGGCAAGTTCTATTCTTCTCCAAGCTTCATCCCTCGTCATCTCATCGCTGTCACCGGCTGCGCGCTTGTACAGCCTGTGCGCAGTGTCTGCAGCTCCACTGCCAGCTCGCTCGGGGCAAACCTTCTCTTCTGCAGTATCCCGACGCTCTTCCTGCAGCCACTCAGTCTCATGAACAGCTGCTTGCAGAGCCTGTTCTGAAGCCTTTAGCGTCTTCTGTTGCCTTTTTGCTACTGCCGCTGCATATGCCAAAACCTTTTCGGTCAGGGTCTGAGAACCCACCATGGACTGCTCCACCCTTGTGTTTGTCCCTCCTCCAGTCTGCTTCATCTCTGGGCCAATCATTTTGTCCTTCATCTCCCTGCAGCACCCGACAGGGGGTGTTGGTGGAGGGTCTGCAAGGTCCATGGCCACCCCAGCCACCTCCACCTTGCCTGCCTCATGGGGGTTTGTGTCAGAGGACACCTTCTCCTTTCTTTCTAACTTCTTAGGGCCCTGGCCCTTCGTTCAGCCACTCAGCAATTTCCTAAGCAGGCCGTGTCTTTTGATATGGCCTGCTTCTCTGCCCCCAAAACAAAGAACTCTTGCTCCCATCTTGGCATTAGGCCACGCTTGTACACTTTCTCATGCCCTTCTCCCTGGGCTAACCTTCTCAGCACAGCCCAGGCATGCTCTCCTTCTCTGCTCTTTTTGTCCATGGGCATAGCAGACCCTGGGTTGATTTCCCTTTGCAGGATCTCTCACAGGTATTGCTGCTGCTGCGTCTGTAGCTCCACCTGCACTTCCTTCTGCTTCTGTTGGTTTTCTAGGAGCTGCTGGAGAAACCCCTAGATCTGCTTTGGCTGCTTAGCCAGTCCCTGGAATTGAAGTGGGAAATCCAGCGACCAGCTTGGTCCCTTGATACACCTGCTTGGGGGAGGGATAGCTCAGTGGTTTGAGCATTGGCCTGCTAAACCCGGGGTTGTGAGCTCAATACTTGAGGGGGCCAGGGCAAAAAACTGTCTGGGGATTGGTCCTGCTTTCAGCAGGGGGTTGGACTAGATGACCTCCGGAGGTCCCTTCCAACCCTGATATTCTATGATTCCTTCAGCAACCAAGACTTCCCTCACGGATCACAGGGGGAACTCAATCCTGCCAACTATGCCAATCATAAATGAATCTACTCATCGTTAGGTGCCCCCCGGCGGCCAGGCATGGCATCACAGCCCTCTCGCTGGGCTAGTGTCCCCCATCCATGGTCGCTCCACGGCAGTTTCTCTGCCTGGTAACTCTGGCCAGGTCACCACCTTTAGTCCACCCTTCTGGGGCCCAGCTTGCCTCACACTAAAAGTCCAAAGAGGTCTTTCCACAGACAGAAGTCCTTCTGCCATCGCTGGAGCACTTGCTCAGCCTGTAGCCCCCTTGCTGGGCTTGGGAACCCTCTCCAGGTGCGTGTACGCCGCCTCCTCTGGGGCTGGTAGGGGAACCCAGTCCCACCCTGACATTGATAGCAGCTCAGGGCCCTGGACCCAACAGCTAGGTCTGCACCTTTCTCTTTGCTGCACTTTTCCAACCTCTCTTCTCAAGTTCCCCTCCAGGCTTTCCTTGCTGCTCTGAACTTCCTGCCTCGTTCTCAATCCTGTTGCTACCCCAGCTGGGCTGTATCACCACTGAAGACTGGCTCTTTGGGGGGGGGCGGATATGGTGCCTCTCAGTTCGGGCTCATTCTGTAATCAGCTTTCTGTGAGTGCCAGGGGGCTCCATTTCCCCTTCCACTAGCTCCCCATTTACAGAGAGCCAGAGCAGTACCTGCAGCAGGGAGCAGGAGTTGCTGGTGGCCTCAGAGGCACAGGCCCTGCAGCGCCTCAGGCACCTGGCGCAAGTGCCACATGATACGGAGCTGGCGCATCACATTGGCCGTGACGTCCTCCTGCTGCAAAGGAACGAGAACCTGTCTGAGACTCAGACGCATCCGAGGAATCAGGGGGGATTAACGGCCCCTGGAACCAGCAGCATTTCCACCCAGCCCCTGCCCACCTCTGAGGGATGGATTCCCCCTCCTGACCCCCAGGATGGAGTCTTGTTGTCCTTCCTAGCAACCTCCAGTGGCAACCCCCCTCCTTGTACAGGGAGCTCCTGCAACCTCCCCCTCAGTGCCTCTGACAGCTGTTCCACCTCCAATCCACAGCTCAAGTTCTCAGACCCCTCTCCTCCACCCCCACCCAGGTTGGGTAGGGAGGGGACTGTAGCGGGGGGGGGGGGCAGGAGGGATTCTGGCAGCAGTGAAGTGGGCTGTGGGGAGGTTGAGGCCTTTCCCCAAGTCACCCCAGCCACTAATGCTGAAGCCGCAGGATGGCAGCCCTGGTGAATGGGACGGATCGGCAGCCCCTGCTGACTGAATCCTCCTGTTCTCTCCAGCAGGGCCGCTTTAGGAAGGGCGGGGCCCAATTCGAACATTTTTGGCGGGGCCCCGGCAGGGATGACTAACAAAAAAAATAATGTAAAAAAAAGCCTTTCATTTCTTCCATGTATTATTTACTTTCCATAACTATATAAATAATAAAATTATATATTATGTACATTGCATCATATATGCTGTTGATCGGTTATTAATGAGCTCCGTTTCACGTGTGTGGGTCCCCGCCACTCCCTGAGGGTGTGCTAGGGTGACCAGATGTCCTGATTTTATAGGGACAGTCCCGATTTTTGGGTCTTTTTCTTATAGGATCCTATTTATCCCCCACCCCCTGTCCTGATTTTTCACACTTGCTGTCTGGTCACCCTAGTGGTGTGCACATATGTGGGTCCCAGCTGCTCCCTGCCCCCCTCATTGAAGCAGGTGTGCAGGGTTACTGCCCTGGGAACTGCAGGGCACCAGTGGACATGGGGCTGGCTGGAGGCAGGGCAGGGGCTCACTGGAGGTAGGGTCTGGCTGCAGGCAGGGCAAGAGGTGCGGGGCTGGCTGGAGACAGGGGTGTGTGGGGCTGGCTGGCTTTGGGCAGGGCCGCAGGGGTGTGTGGCAGGGGTTGCCTGGAGACAGGGCAGG
The DNA here is from genome assembly GCF_013100865.1 of Trachemys scripta elegans. Taxonomy (NCBI): domain Eukaryota; kingdom Metazoa; phylum Chordata; order Testudines; family Emydidae; genus Trachemys; species Trachemys scripta. The sequence goes on from NC_048299.1 coordinate 113,435,868, forward strand.
GGGTGCGGCAGAGGCTGGCTGTGGGCAGGGGGTGCAGGGCTGGCTGCAGGCAGGGCAGGGGGGCGGGGCTGGTGCGGGCAGAACAGGGGGGGCGGGGCTCGAGGTAGGGCAGGGGTGCAGCAGGGGCTGGCTGCGGACAGGGGGTGCAGGGCTGGCTGGAGACGGGGCTGGCTGCGGGCAGGGGGTGCGGGGCTGGTGTGGGGACGGGGTGCAGCAGAGGCAGCTGGAGCCCCGGCCCTTTAAATAGCCCCCGAGTCCCCCGCTATCCCAGGGCTCTGGGGGCTATTTAAAGGGCCCAGGGCTCCCCTGCTTCTACCGCCCCGGCCCTTTAAATAGCCGCGGGAGCCCTGGGGAAGCAGCGGGGCTCCAGCGGCTATTTAAAGGGCCGGGGCGGTAGAGGCAGCGGGAGTCCCAGACTTTTTAAATAGCCCCCAGAGCCCCGCAGCCCTACCCCAGGGCTCCAGCAGTGTGGGTCTGGTAGCAATTTAAAGGGCCTGGGGCTCTGGCCCCTGCTGGGAGCCCTAGGTCCTTTAAATTGCCCCCTGGGGAAGCCGGACCACCCTGGTACAGCGCACTGGCTCTTGCCGGTACACCGTACCGGGGCTTGGGCCCGGGGCCCGATTCAGGGGAATTGGTTGAATTGGCCTAAAGCCGGCCCTGGTGGGGGTATGGCCACAGAGCCGCAGGGAGGGGAACTCTGAGGTGTGGGGGCTGGGTGGGTACTGGGAGTTCCTCCTGAAGGGACGGGGGTTGGCCAAGGTCACTCAGCCCCGGGGTGTGGGAGGGGGACAGGCTGAGGGCACTCAGAGCCCCAGGAAGTGGGGAGGGACTGGCCACGGACCCTCAGAGCTCGGGGGAAGGGCTGTTGGGGGGGTCACTCACAGCCCCAGAAGGTGGAGGGGGACTGGTCAGGGGCACTCAGAGCCCTGGGGGGGACTGGCCTGTCCAGGGGGGGCACTCACAACCCCAGGAGGTGGGTGGGGGCGGGNGGGGGGGGGGCTGAGGGGAGGGACTGGCCAGGGGCACTCAGAGCTCGGGGGAGGGGCTGTCCGGGGGGGGGCACTCACAGCCCCAGGAGGTGGGTGGGGGAGGGGCACACAGGATTTCAGGAATTCCCAGGCAGTGAAGAGCTGCTGGCGGCAGGGAGGAGCCAGCCGTGACAATCCCCACTTGGGATCCCTGGCTGGGCTAGTGGCTATGGGGGCCCGTGGCCAAGCTGCAGCGGAAGGTGACCTGAAGGAAATGCCTCGGCCTCTGGCTAGGAAGGGCCTGGGCCAGACAGTGACCCACCGCGCAGTGTCCCAGCTCCTTGCCCCACCACTGGTCACAGTGGCCTTAGCTGCTTGCAGCTCAGTGGCTTGCTGTTCAGCCTGCTGGATTTGCTGCTGGCACTTCTCAAGTCCCTGGTCTGCATGCTCCACTTGAGAATTGAGCTCACAGCCGACCATGGCCAGGCCATAAATCAGAGCTCAATTTTGCTCCTCTCTACTCGGCTTAGGCTTGCTAGTGTGGTAGCGAGCCCACAAAATGGAAAATTTGCCCAGGGAGTCACTCCCTGCTAGTGATTCCTGCTGCCAAGGATTTCTCCCTTCCCGAAAGAATTGATAGCATGATCCAAAGAATTTGGATTAGACCAGGGAGTCCATCCTTGCAGACTGAAAATTCAGTCCATCGTGTTGTAGGGAGTTGCTTACCCAACTCCGGAACTGAAAAGGTTAACTTACGTGAAGATAGAAGGACTCCAGTAAGAAACCGCACCCTTTATATGTGGCACTTTGGCCCGGGCTAGGCTAGCCTAATATGCTGCCTTCTGCCAAAGAAAAATTGGCCTCCCTTTTGGGGCCCAGACCCACTCCATACCTACCCTTTAGAGGCAAAGGCACTAAGAGCACTGGACGGGGCAACCAGTAACCGCTACCTGTTCCCGAAGTTGGTGGGGGGGGTGTTCCCACGACCCATGGTCCACAATATAACAGGATTTAAATGGGGTTAGGATAAAATCCCACCCTTTGCCAAAGGAGGGGGGAAAGGAGCCGACTGGTTCACTTGCCCTTCGGCTAATACAATAATATCCCAGTAACAACTCCCCCACACCCGAGTCTCAAGGACTGAAACTGCTGTTGTTCACAAAATAGAAATGAAATAGCCTAACAGGACCCTAAGGAGATGGCTAATCCAGTCCCCAGAGAGTCCTGCTGTGGTCGCCAGAAATGTTATCTCAAAGGGGAGCCAAGATCACTCTGAACATGTCAAGTGATTTAGGTATCGGAATAGAAACAAGCGACTTTTTCTCAAAAGAGCAGATTCGCCCTTTGCCGTATCTGTCACCAGTGGACTGGTGCAGATCTCCTCCCCTCACCCCTTGTGTGGTGCACAATAAATATAACTGACAAGAGATAAGGTTCAAAACAAACAGGTAAATGTATTAGGGGATAGAATTACAGAGATAGGGAAGGGGTAAATGTAAATGACTAATAGCTATATAACAAACAAACCCAGTGACAAGCAGCTCTTCCCTGTGAGCGTGAAGCTCAGGACCAAGAATGAAATTAAGCCCACCCTGGCATTCAAGAAATATGACCCCCAACTTTGAAATCCTAATTGTTTTCTCACTCAAGTCCCAGCACTTCAGTAGTGGCGGCGAAGTCCAGGACCTCTACTCTGTAGGTAATTGAAACCCTTGGAGGAGGAACACTGGAGAGTCCCTTGATGGATGTCAGGACAGAAGAAGCAGACCAGGAACTCTCTGGATGGTGACGTTCTCCAGGTGCAGGACAGGCAGTGGTGAGCTGAAGCTGGTTCGCGGGAACTGGTTGTTAAATTCAGAAGCCCTTTTAGAACCAGTTGTTCCCGGTTCTAAAAGGGCTTCTAAATTTAACAACCGGTAAAGCTAGGGGGGGAGCAGGGGAAGCGGCCGCTCCCCCTGAGCACATTATCCAAAATGTGGCACGCCGCGGGTGCTCTGGCAGCTCCCTTCCCCGCCCCCAGCTCATCTCCGCCTCCTCCCCTGAATGCTCCGCCCCACTCCCCGCGAATCAGCTGTTCGCCCGGGAAGCCTGGGAGGGCTGAGAAGTAAGCAGCGGCTTTGCGCTGAGGCCCAGGGAGGTGGAGATGGAGCGGAGGTGAGCTGGGGCTGGGGGGCGTGAGGAGGGCTGCCTGCACCGCGGCAAGTAACCCAGGTAACCCCCTGCTCCCTCCCAGCTATGCTACCCTGCCCCTAGGAGCCAGAGGGACCTGCCGGATGCTTCCTGGGAGCCGCCCCAGGTAAGCACCATCGGGACTCCTCACCTCGCCCCCCGGCAGGTCCCTCTGGCTCTTAGGGGTGGGGCGGGGTAGGCACCCACTATGGTGGCCCACGAGACCCTCCTGCCCGGCCCCTGAGCTCCCAGCTCGGGAGGGTAGTCCCCAGCTGTTCCCCTTCCCCCGCAGCTTCAGCTTGCCCCGCCGCCGGCACATGGTCTGGGCAGCGGGCTGCGAGCTTGGCCTGACACGGTCCTCCAGGAGGTGCGTGGTGGCGGCGTGGCCCAGCTCCAGCTGAGCGGCGCAGCTGTAGCGCCATCAGCCACCTCCAGGCAGCACGGTAAGGGGGCAGGGAGCAGGGAGGGGGTGTTGGATAGAGGGCAGGGGAGTCGGGGTGGTGGTGGTGGGGTGGATAGGGGTCGGGGCTGTCAGAGGGCAGGGAACAGGGGGGTTGAATGGGGGCAAGGGTCCTGGGGGACAGTCAGGAAGGAGCAGGGTTGGATGGGGCGGTGGGAGACAGTCAGGGGCAGGGGATCCAGGGACAGTCAGGGGACAGGGAGAAGGGATGGTTGGATGGGGCAGGGGTCCCGGGGGGGGGGGGGCGTCAAGGAACGCGGGGGGTTGGATGGGGCAGGAGTCCCGGGGGGCAGGGGTGAGCCACGACCGCCTCGTGGGGTGAGGAGGGAACTGGTTGTTAAGATTTTGGCAGCTCATCACTGAGGACAGGTAAGATGGTAATGTGTCTTCTTCTTTTCACTCCGCACACACAGTTGCTATGATGGACTGCCCCATCAGCCTGTGATCACGGTTCTTTTATAGAGTTTATGGTGGGAAAACATGGTACGATCCATAGAAAGACAGGAAACAGTCTGAGATGATGGAATCTTGGTGATCGCCCAGTGGCGGGAAAAACCCATTCAGTCCAGTTTTATCCAGACCAGGCTGACAGGGTATAGAAAGTCACAAGATAGAATGACAAGATGACAGTTTTCAGACTCCATCTTGGATTGTCACAGTGTTCTTAAAATCACTGATCATTGGGTCTGATATTCACACATCATTTAATAAACGGTGTGTAATGAACCAGAGATCAATACAACAGTCCATACCCAACACAGCAGGGGCTCTCCCCAGCCTGCAGGACTGCCGTGGCCTCGGTGCCAGGCCGCTGGTGCCCCCAGGCAGGGTTTCCATAAGCAGCTCAGGAGTCAGCTTGGGGAAAGGGCTGCCTAGGGTGACCATGTTTTCCAAAAGAGAAAGCGGGACACCCACAGTCACTCGCCTGAGCTTGCCCCAAGCAGCACCCCTTCTCCTCCCCTCCCCCGGCAGGGCTGCCCCCCCTGCTGACTTGAGGTTTTTTACTCCCCCTCACCCCCGTTGTTGCTCGCTGGAATCCTGCTTGCCCCCCGCCACCCCTCCATGCTGGAACACTGCCCCCCGCTCCTCACGCAGGGCTGGCATCTCTGCTGGCGCTCCGCCCCTCTCCCCAGTTTTGGTTATTTTTGACAAAACTGGGCATTTGTCCAGTTTGCTCTTGCTGTTTTTCTAGGGAAAAAGAAAGCGTTGGTGACAACTGCAAAAATAAAGGTGACCAGCAGGTGTATTCAGCCAGCCACAGGGCTATTGCTAGCCCCCTGAGGCAGGAACCAGCTGAGAAGGATGAGCCAGCCAGTTCCCTCAGCAGGGTGATGGTTTACTTCCCTCCCCTGCCAGCTGCTGCTAGGAGAAGGATGTCTACCCACTGCCCAGGCTGGAGACAGGGTATTTACACTTGGGAAGCAGCATATCCAATGAAAACTGAGGCTTGGTGGAATGGGCTAGTGCCTGGGTTTTTAATTTTATTGGCAAATTTAGCACAGTAACAGCATTTTAAAAGATCTTTTCCTCTTTCAGTTGCAGATAATCTTAGGGGAGGCTAGTAAAAGCCAGTCTCAGAGAAGCTCCTTCAGGCAGCAGTAACTGAAAGTGGTCTTCCTTCTCATGAATAGACCTGATGGAGTGGCTGTGTGTCTAGTGTGGTACTAACCAGACCTAAGAATTTAGGGGAGGAAAATTTTGTAAGCACCTGCACATAGCACTACAGCAGGGTTTGCTATTCCTTTGAGGAAGAGGGGAAGGGAAAAGTGGAAAATATAAGTGGAGGAAAGAGCAGGAAGGGCTCCTTGCTGAGTATAGAAAACTATTTGTGTATGTTTGGTGTAGTAAGAAGAAAAAAATATGAAGAAAAGGTTTGGACCACTAGTTCTTTGCACAAGTTGAAACTAGGGTTGCCAGTTTTGGTTGGATATATTTCTGGAGGTTTCACCACACAACGTAATCTTTAATTAAAGAGTCATCTTTAATTCCTGGAGACTCCAGGACAGTTCTGTAGGGGTGGCAACCCTAGTTGAAACCATTTGGTTCTACCCTATCTGGCATAATTGGTTGATACTTGGAAGAAGGAGAAAGCCCTGACTTGAAATGGATACTTTGAGTATCATCTTTTAGATGCTTACAGAGTTATGAGGGTTGAGTTCATAGACTCACGGGCACCACACCTTCAGCAGTTCCCTAGGACCGGACTATGTGCTGCTGTCCAGCCATCCAGTCCAATTGATTTGCAATAATGGGACTTGGAACTGCTTGAATGGAAAGGAGGGTGAAAAGTGAAATCCTTTATCAAGAGAGGCCCAGATTTAAGGGGGTTATAAATCTGTGCTCAATTTCTTTCCCTGGTTGAGGCTCAGGGAAAAGATGGTCTTTCTCTAGTTTCTGTCATGCCGGAAAAGGGCAGAAAAACTTCAGTTGAAGAAGAAAGCAAAGATCCTATGGACTGATGAGAAGGGAAATTGAGCAGCATTTTAAGGGTATTGGACTCATTTTTTGTTCTGTTACTTGGCAGCTGGAGTCATAAGGAAGAGACCACAACAGACAAATCGATTACTATTGTTTGCAAAAGAGATAACTATGGAAGAAATAAATGTTACTTTATTTATATAAACACTTTGAATTTGTTATCCTGTTTTCTATATCCCCTTTTTGGCATAGTTCTGTTTGATGCCAAACAAAAGCCCTATTTAAAAGCCACTTGAGCAGATATTTTTTCTGTAAAATTAATGTAATACCTCACTCTCAGTGATAAGTAATTTTCCCAGTTATTTTAGTTTTAAAGTGACATCGTATATTAGATGCAAGCTGGATCCCTGAACAAGTTACAACTACATAATTTAAATATACCAGTAAAAAAGTTATTCCATCAAAGGAAAATTCAATGATTTGTAGTATCTTATAGTAAATATTTACCAAATAAAAATATTTTAAAGTAGTATGAGTCACTGTTTAAGATTTTTTACACTTACAAATAATGCTGTTGTCTCAGTAGTCTTGTTTACCTTAGGAAATGTCTGCTGCTGACAACTGGTGTTGGAATCAGGTGCAGCCATGGATGAAAACAGTCTAATTGCAAGTGTGGATAGAATGAACATAGTTTGAAGATCTGTCTGATGCAGGTTAATATGCAGGAACTGTAACTCACTATTTGGGTCTATAAAAAGGAGAGTTTCAAAAGTTGTTGCAAAATAAGTTCTACTTTTCTAGTTAATTTTACAAAATAAAAATAGAACTTGCCTGCGGGTGAGTTCACATTCAAATGGTAAATTACATTTCTAGTCCTTCATTGCTTCCTGTTTGATCATTAATTATTCCCCCCATTCTAGTGTTGGGAGTAGCAAACGCTATTGTTAAGATCATGTTCACGCTACAGTAACTTTCTATTTTCAAAAGCTCATAGCTGTTTGAAAAATTGTCTTTTAGACCCACATCTGTTTTTAACCTAGGTATAATTATTTTTAATTTGAGGATAATTCTTCCACTTTTAGTTACAGAATGGTGATGGGAGAACACTTTTTTCATCTAAAAAAAATTACATTTGCCCATCAGTATTGAGGAGTGGTGGGGAGGAGGAGCATACACACACAACTAAACAAAAATATTTTCCAAACTTGGCGTTTAACTTGTCCTAACTACAACCATCTCCTAGCTATATTTTTAGGGAAGATGTTTTAAAATAAAGTTAAATGTTCTAATAATCATTTTGAGCTTGCTACAAGTGTAGTAATTCCTCATGAAGCTCTGACTTTGACATCACACAGAATGCAGGGAGAAATGCACACCAGGACACAGCTGCAGTAGGTGCTGCTGCTGGGACAATTTGCATGAGAGAGATTATAAATATCTGATTGAAATACTTGAGCAAGTTGCTCCCAAAATCAAGAACTAGCCTGTGGCCAAGATTTTCAGATGTGTACCTAAAGTTAATGTGCATAATCCATATTTAAGTGCCTAAATATAAATGGCCTGATTTTTAGAAATGGACATACACCTCTACCCCAATATAACACAAATTCTGATATAACGTGATAAAGCAGCGCTCTGGGGGGGCGGGGCTGCATGCTCCGGCAGATCACCGTGTCAGCTTGTCTGACTCCGACATGCTGCTCTGAGCAGTGTGTTAAGGGTGCCGGGCCAGGGCGTTGAATAAGGGGCAGAGGGTCTCAGGGAGCAGGGGGGGTTGGATGGTTCAGAGGTTCTGGGGGCGAGGCAGTCAGGGAACAGGGACATTGGATAGGGTGTGGGAGTCCTGGGGGTTATTAGGAACGGGGGGGTTTCTGGAGGGGGTGGTCAGGGGACAAGGTGTAGAGGGGCTTAGATAGGGGGTGGGGTCTTGGGAGGGGTGGTTAGGGGTGGGGGGCCTCTGGAGGGGATAGTCAGGGGCCAAGGAGTGGTGGGGGTTGGATGGGTTGGGGGTTCTGAGGGGTCAGTCGGGGGTGTAAAGTAGGTGGGGGTCGGATGGGGGAGGCAGGCACGTTTGCTGACTATTAAGAACGGAAATGCTCGAGGCCAAAGCAAGTTTGATATAACGTGGTTTCACCTATAACAGGGTAAGATTTTTTGGCTCCCAAGGACCGTGTTATATCGGGGTAGAGGTGTACCTGCAAATCCCACTGAAGTAAATGGGAAGTGCCAGGTGCTCAGGAAGTGCTTATTCCCAAATATAGCAATTGTTTCTATGAGAAGGCCAGTTGATTTCAGTGGGAAACGACATCTCAGTAGCAAGCACTATGCTTGGTATTAAATGTTTTTGCAAGATCAGGCCCTTCAAGTCATAGTTGGGAACAGCAAAAGGTAAGGTTCTCACAGAAGTAATAAATTCACCAACACTACCTCTCCCTTTTACTTGTTTAATCATGTAATATACATTGGGTCAACATTTCAAAGGGATAACCTTTTTTTCTGATGTTGTTTGCATCCTCAAAATTTGCACCCCACCTTAGCTGCAGTCATAAGCTGAGACCGCAGGTCAACGGCAGGCACAAATCTGTGTATTGTTTGTGGGTGAAAAATAATTGATATAAAGTACCCACCTTCACACCAACAATTCATGCTGTAGGTACAAATTTTAAGTGATTCCAAGCCTCAGCTCTTTCAGAATTTACCTGAGTATTTGCAGTGTAGTCAGGCTATTATTACCCCGAGAACCTTTTACATTTGTGTTCCTAGTGGTGCATTAAAATTTGTGCAGTTGACAATTTCCTAGTGATGTGTAGTTATTTTACTGTGTATTACATTGAAGTGTTCCTTTAATGGTAGTCTTATGGAAGTAAGAAAAACATCAAGAAAATTACTGACAATTATTGACTCCTGGTGGAATTCTGTGCCAAAAAATTAAAAATTATGTGCAAAATATTTTAAAATTCTGCATATTTTATTTGTCAAATAACACAATATAATCACACCACTTTCAATCATTTTTGGTAATTTATTTCAAAATACCTGTCAACAGGTATGTCTGTAACAATACAGACAAAAAAGATTCAGGAAATGTTTTTTGACAAATAGAGTCCTTACTAGGAATATTAATACAGAACTCGGAGTAGTAATTCATTTAAACTACAATACAGAACCGTATTTCCCACACCCCTCAGAAGCAGTGCAAAGGCTTGGGGGAGTCAGGGGTAATGGAGGAGCTGAGGGAGAGGGAAGTAAATTGCTGGGAAGGAGCCTGGGTGTGAACTTGGAGGGTTGTTGGGTATGGGTGGGAAAAGTATGGAAGAGGTTTTTTTGGGAGGGGGAGGGGTGGGAAGGGATTGTTAGGGAGCTTCCCCCATGCAGACCGTGGCTGACCCGTAGCCTCTCCCATTCAGTCAGGCACACCTGCCCATCCCCATGTGTCTCTGTGCCCCCCCTCCCAGCCACTCCTGTTCCCACCCTTCCCTGTGGCCCTGTGCCTCCACTCCCATTCAGCCTCTCCCTGCCCCAGTCGTTCCTCCCCCACTAGCCCTTATGAACCCATCTGATCCCCCAGCAGCCCCTTGCTGCCTGTCTCCCCCTATCCCCCGTCTCCTGACCTGGCCTGACAAACTCTGCAAAGAAGGCAGCTCTCTCCCCTCACTGGCCATGAGCTGCAGCAACATTTCAGCAGAAGCTTTTTTCTGCACAAAAAATTAGAAATCTGCAAGGCACATTAATTATGCATGTGCACAGTAGCGCAGATTTCCCCCAGGAGTAAATATTACCATCTTACATACTATATTAAGTTAATTGGTGGAGCTTGTGCTGGCTTTGCAATACCTGTATGTAACATGATTCACTCTGAATACTGCATCCAATTAATTCCAAAATTTCAGGACATCACTGGTCAGAACAATTCAAGTTTTGTGGAAAATTATAGCACCTGTGCAACTATCAAAAGATCAGACAACTGGTTGATGGCACCAATTGCCATCTTTCAGTACAACAATACATCATCTGTGCTCAAGTTCCCTATAAAGTTTAACATATTGACACCTTGAATTATTCTTCTCCCAGACAAAGAATGGGGGGGGGGGGAAGGAGAGAATAGGCAACAGAGGTATGAGAGGAAGAAAGAACAGGGGGCACACAATCCCGGAAGGGGGGGGGAGGAGATTGGAGGACCCTGGCATGTGGTGGAGGGAGAAATGGAAGCGCACACAGAATCCCAGCCATGGGGGAAATAGGGATCCAGAAAGGGGGTGGGGGAAGTTGAGGGAATTCCTGAAATACAGGGAATTGGAGAATGGTACCCAGATCATCGTGGGGGGTGGGGGGAAATATGCAATGAGTTCCTGGTGTGTGCAATAAATTTGACCTACAGAAGCTACCAAGGGTGATTCTCTACTAGATTATAATAAAACAAAACAATGATGTAAATTGCTCTACTTAAACCTTCACAGTTATGAGACAGTTATTAGAAAGTGAATCTATACAGGTGCAAAGAATACAGTGTTTAAGCTGTAACATTTTTATTTAATTGGGATTTGGCAGTGCTTAATACACACAAAGTTAAAATCAAATGGATGAAAAATTATTATTGTACCTTAAGTATCAAATTCTTTCATTTATTCACCCTAGAACCAAATTATATACTAGAAATTTCAGTCATTTTATTAAACATTTGTGAATTTCATAACTCTTTTCTGACACAATTTTACATCAGAGTAAATACATACATAAAGTAGGAGGTTAAGTAATTGTGAGAAAATATATTTGCTGATGGTGCCTATGGCTGTAATGTGTAAGTGGTCAGTACACAGCACTGTGGCCATCAGAAAGTTTCATTCTTCAAGCAGCCATGCTAGTGACTTCTACAGCTGGTTGTTTCCAGGATCTTCATTGCAACTGTTCGCACCAAAAGTTTTTAAAAACTCATACCCAATAAGTAATAGCATCATATTAAGTGTCCTTTAAAGTGGCATTGCCAAATTTGCCTTTGAACATGTCAAATATGTTGATCCCATACCAAAAATGACACATGAACTCAAGTTTATCAGTTATTTAAGAAGTTTTGGCACACTTAGTGTAGGAACTGTAATTTCTTTAAAAATTGGCACATAGTTAGGATTTGGTTGGCTTGAACCTTGGTCCAGAGTTTCAATGATGGTCTGTTTCATGTCCCTGCTGGCATCTCCTCTTACTGTCAGCAAAGCTGTAATATGGTCATCCCTGCCAAACAAAGGTACAAACCCGCAATGTCAGTACAAATGTTTGTACAAGTAATTAAGCACTTGACAAAATGTGTTAGATCACAAATTTTCTAGCCACCATCTTTTGACTTAGTGCCACAGTACCTTTGCAGCTTAGTCAGGCTTCCAGACATTCAAAAATTGTGCTCACAGGTCAACTTCTCAGTCTCTTTGTAAAGAATTCTCTCCTCCCACTTTGAAACTATGAGATGAGTGCTGTGTAATATAAATTGGTTCTATATTCCCAAAATATTTCCCTTGATATGCCAGAATACATATCTACCCACACCACTAACATACGTGTGTTAAAATATTACATTTTATTGTATGGATCTCACAAGAAGGTGATTAAACCGTACAATAGAAAAAACAATAAAAGGATATACATAGCCTACACAGTACTACTCTAGCCTAGAACTAACCTCAAAAGAATCAATACTGTTAAAACTCAAAGCTAAGACACAGTAAGAATGGTATTACCTGATGTCTGGGTATTTACTAACTAAAGTTGAGACTTCCAGATAAAGCAATGAAGGATCAGTCAGCTTAATAACTTCTGCAATGGCTACAATGATGTCACAAAGCCCTTCAGTGTGCTCTCCAGATCCCTATAAATTGAACAAAAAACATAAGCAACAAAATTCTTTAACCTTTACTCTCAGTATTTTGTTACAGACACGAACTGCATTGTTTATTTTCAAAACTTCAGCTGAAATTTAAGACAAATTGTTAGTAAACTTGGAAGGAAAAAAAGGCCACTTAAATTACCACAGATGATATCTCCCTCATTCTCGGTCTCCAATTTGCCCAACATATCTGGACCAAGCTACTTTAGTTTTTCTTGATCAATATTATTTGCCTAATCTAATCTGTACCATGTCCAGCACGTGGTTATCCGAGTGTCTAAACATTTATTTAGTTTCAGCTGGATACTCTTTCATACACCAATGTTCTCTTTTCTTTTCCCATTATATTCAGGAATTAACACTTTTTTGTCTGCTTTAGACAAAAACCACACCACCACATATTAGTGATTCATGGCTCTGAAGAGAATGGCCTCCAGTTTCAAGTACAGTAGAACCTCAGACTTATGAACACCACAGTTACAAATTGACCTGTCAACCATACCCCTCATTTGGGCTGGAATTATGCAATCAGGCAGAGCAGCGGAGACCAAAAAAAAAAAAAAAGGCAAATATAATGCAGTTATACGCAAACTACTAAAAAAATAAAGGGAAAGCTGCATTTTTCTTTTGCATAGTAAAGTTTCAAAGCTGTATTACATCAATGTTCAGTTGTAAACTTTTGAAAGACCAACCATAACGTTTTGTTCAGAGTTGTGAACATTTCAGTTACGAACAACATCCAATCCTGAGGTGTTTGTAACTCTGAAGTTCTAATGTAATACAATTCTGTTGGATAGAACATCCCCTTCCTCTAGGCTCATCTCTGACAAGAACCGCATTTTTTTTAATTAGCTAATTTTTACTCTGTTTGCTATTTAGGCATCTTGGATTCTCATCTTCCAAAGCTCAGTCGTCAGCAGGATACTTCTCAAAATAATTGTTCAGGGTCACTCCCATGTGTATTACAGAAGTTAGAGCCTATTAGAGGTCATCTAGTTCACCTCTATGTTGATGCAGGATTGATTCCTACAGTACACTTTCTAATATTTGGTCCAGTATTGTTTTAAAATGTCCTAAGTCTTTTACCACTTGCATTCAAAGATTATTCCATAGCTGAATACATCTTGCAGCACTGACATGCAAAGTGTCTGAAATTGTGTGTCAAGCTTCTGTTTGCAGTGTTGTTGAAGCCGTGTCGGTCCCAGGATATTAGAGAGACAAGGTGGGTCAGAGAATATCTTTTATTGGACCAACTTCTATTGGTGAAAGACAAGCTTTTGAGCTTACACAGAGCCCTTCTTTGGGTCTGGGAAAGATATTCAGGGTTTGTCTTTATGTACAGTGCTACAGCAGCGCAGCCACAGCACTTTAGTGAAGATGCTACTATGCCAATGGGAGAGCTTCTCCTGTCAGTGTAATTAATCCACCTCCCTGAGAGGTGGTAGCTACATTGATGGGAGAAAACTCTCCTGTCAACATAGCGTTGTCTTCCTCAGGTGTTTAGGTTGGTATAACTACATCACTCAGGATGTGGATTTTTCACACTGCCGAGGGACGTTGTTATATTGATATAGGTCTGTAGTGTAGACCTGGCCTCAGAGAGTCACAGCTAAATACAATGTGGAACAGATAAGGAGTTAACATGTTGCAAGAGACCATTCAAGGTGTTAACTGCCCATCACAGGACAAAGTCGGGTTAGTGGGCTACACCTTGTTGTAATGAGCCATAAATCCACTAAGTGCCCTAATTACAACTACGTGAGTGTAACCAGATAATCACGAGGCTCTCAAATGTACTCGTACAGAAAAGTGATTAATGACAGAAACATCCTATCACCCATTGGTGAACACTTTTCACAAAACAATCACTCCATATCTGACCTCTCAGTCCTTGTCCTCAAAGGAATCCTGCACAAAAACCTTCAAAAGATGAGTTTGGGATCTGAAATTCATAACTGCTGGATACCAAAAATTAGGGACTTAATAAAGACACTAATTTATGGATCATTACAATAACCTGTAACCCACTAACCCTTCTTTGTCCTATGACTGTAAAGGTATTAACTGCCTACTTCACCTTGAATGATCTCTTGCATCATGTGTTAACTCACCTGTCCCACCTTGTATTTAGCTGTGACACTGAGTACCTTTCCCAGACCAGAAGAAGAGCTCTGTGTAAGCTTGAAAGGTTTTATTTTTCACCAATAGAAATTGGTCCAACACCACATAATACTGCAGCCATTTTGTATATTAAACTTCTGCACAACTGAATTCAGGAGTCCAACATTACAGCCTAAATTCATACTCAGAATTCCAGAAAGGATGCAATAATGCCCCAGAAAACTTTAAACAGAAAATAGAAAAGTCTCTTCAGACCAATCAACAAGTTTGAACACCTTGTATATGATGTTTTACCCCAGAATTAAATGTCTATACATCTTTAGGAACAGTCAAATTTACATATCTGATCCTTTATTAACTGTCAGGTTAATGGCACAATTGGAGGGTATAAATACTTACAGCTGCTAATTTTTTAAACAGAAACCTGAACTGGTCTGCTTCTTTGATCATTCTTTCTGCACCTTCTTTTCTTTCTTCTCCATTCTTGAAAGATATACGTTTTAACATGATAGCCTTGATGTACTCCACAACCACTCTACGATGGGCCTCAACAGTCATTTTCTGAGGAAGAGAAATATTAGAGTTGTACCAGTTAATTAAAAAAATTATTTGTCACTTCTGGAGAGTTATAATCAGGCTTTAAAAATGCACTTCTGCACTCACAACTGGCCCAAAGGTAGCTTTCCCTGACAAGTGCCTGCAGCAGCAGTGAAAGGTTCTTATAAGTTTCAAAAAGCTGCTTTTGCTGGTGGGGAATCTTATGAACAGCTGCAGAGTCTTTGGGTCAAAATCTGGTTTCAGACACACAGATGTAATTCCAAAGTAATGCTACTGAGTTGCACAGAGTTACTCTAAATTTACACCGGAGTAGCAGAGATAAGAATCAGATCTTCTATGCTGAAGGAAGGGACAGATACTGGTAAGGTTGAGGCAGTAGAGATAAGATTGTTTCTGGTGATGGATCTGGACTGTTTAGGAGCTCAGAAACTCCCAAGAAATGGTATAGATAAATGATGTCTGTGGAAGACTTAAGGAGAGCTTGATACAGACTCCTAAATGTTTACGAAAAGTTCCAACACACGGATAAACTCAGTGTCCTCCAGGCTATTGGTGACAAAGAGGTAGACTACACTGCAGATGGTGATGCTGAGGGAGCAGATGAAAGTAAGGGTCTGCTGGTTGCCAAAAGCTGTGTTGGCCCAAATCCCTTAAAAAGAGATGGTGGTATAGACTGTGTGTTGAAAAGCCAGTGCCAAGCTCTGAAGTAGACAGAGCTCTTCTCTGTGCAAGACATTTTTGCTTCAGCGTGACAGAAGTATCCTTGTAAGGCAAGCTGATCCATGGGTTAGGACTAATTCCAGGAATGACTGGTCTTTTTCTTTTGAAATTTTTTTTAAATTTAAGAAGTGGTACTATGACTAAGTGTTAGACCTCCAAACCTGTAAATATGGAAGGTGAAGATGCCAAAATTGTCTTAACTAGGGCTAAAAGTCCTTTATCAGAAGGAATCTGACCAGTCTCTACTGGTCTCTTGAGCCTGAAAAGTAAGGGAGGCATAGGCTACATGTAATTTGGGAGAGGGTCCTTATTCCAATCATTCCAAATGATTAGAGAATGCATCAGATTTTATGTTCAGCGAATTTTCCTAAACCCTGATGTCCATGTCAGCTTCAGCCATTTTATGTTGATAATTTAGAAAGCAGGGAGGAAAACCTTGTAAAAATTATTTTAACTACACAAAACTGAATTAAAATTAAACTGATTAAAGGGAAATGCTCAAGCACAATATATTAAAAAGTAAAAGATAAAAAGTAGGTTTGATCTACTGTACAGCGGCAGTTCAAAGATCCATTGGCAGACAGAAAACAAAGGAACTGAGTTGGGACATTATGCCTCTAACAATTCTACTTTTAGCATGAGGTTTATGGCCTCAAGTAGGCTGATTGCTTTATATTGGCTCTGGAATTTACAGAACATGCAATTCCAAGAATGTATTGCAGAAGTACAGCGTTAGTGTCGAGACCAAAATCTCTATATAAACAGTCGTGAGGAAATAGTGCTATACTAAACTCCTGTGAACTTTATGGGCTCAATCCATTAGTCCCAATCTTCCTTAGGAAGAGTTAATAGGAATCTGAGTGAACAAAGGAGACGTGAAAAAATTAGGATTTTTTTGTGATAGGTTTGTTTTTACTAATGGACAATTTATTTTTTCTGAATTACATAAATTAATAAAATGTTCAACGAATTAATCCGACTTGATACTCAGAGCATATTACCTGAGAATTATGTTAGGTAAAATACCTTTTTATAGGGTTTTTTTATTTTTGCAAAATCATTGAAATAATCCTCTACAGTGACACAGATTGTGTCCACAGCATTAGATCCAGTCAGCCACTTCTTTGTCATCAGCTCATTGAGATGTGGCTGAAAAAACAACGAAAATTAATCAGAAAAATTTCTGAAGGGTGCCTATCCCCTCATTTCCAACAGATCTTAAAATGAAGTTCAGAACAACAAGTAAAGTTGATTCCACAAATGTAGACCGTTTGTAAGTCTTTCATATGAAATAAGTAACTACATATGCAAATAGGTCAGACTGGTAATAAAAAAGGATAGTATTGCAATATTAGCATACAAAAACTAAAGTAAGCAGCCAACTATTGACTCTAGTATTTGCTTTGTGTTAATTCATTGACAGTTTAAGGGTGTTTACTATGGATAAGGTAACAATTATATCCTGACTAAATAAACTCAGAAGTGAAAAGACCAAAATGTTTATTAGCCCAAGATAAAAGGTACTTATGTAACAGTTGTAATTGTTCTTATACTGAAATATTATCTGTCCTCTCCCGAATGAGCTATGATTGGCTACTATAAATTCCTCCTCTGATTGGCTACTGCCCTCAGAACTCCACAAGTCCACACCAAAACTGGTGGCCTAAATGTCTGATTCTCTCCCCACTACCTCTACCCACTTACTTTATTTGCCTCTTAAGTCTTAATTCCTCATTTCCCTCTCTAAGAATAATTCTTTATAAAATATTGTATTTTATATCTTATATGAACAATGTGAGTGTTCACACAGGGAGTTAAAAAGTCGAGGCAAGGGGCATATCTGGGGAATTCTAAGGAAAATCACTAGAGTGGGAAGATTTTGTTCCTAATTCCCATATACTTCATGATAAATAAGTAACTGGAGCTGAGCAGCTCCTAAGATTCATAAAAAAAAAGTTTTCTGTGAACTTCCCATGGTGCATGGATACGGCTTGTAGTCATTTACAGAATATGGAATTCAAAAGTGCTACTGCTAGTTTGTTGCAAAGCAACAGAGCTACTAAGCCCTAGAGGAGTCGACTCCTTTTTATTCTTTCCCACCTTTTTCTTTAAAAAACAAACAAACCCACATTCCAAGGGAAATGCCATACAAGAAACCATGTTAAAGTTGCATGTTTCAGAACCAAAAAGTTAGGAAATGCCACAGTTAAGGTTGTAGGCACAACCTTAACTCTTCCCCCTTCAACACGTGCTCGATACACTCTCATTACGTGATCTTAAGTTATTTCCCAAATAATGCAATATATTAGCCTTTGTTTTCCCTACAACTTTGGATACTCAAATGTTACGTCAGCACAATATACTTATATATGCTAGACACACACTGCCTGCTCAAATCATTTGTGTGAAGTGTACACAAGTCTATTTTTACACAACATACTACATATATTACCCTGCATTAGCAAGTTTGTTGACATATTGCTATTATGCAATACAAAACCCACCTAACTAGCAGCCAAGATAGCTTCTTAATTAACGTCCTTATTCCTGAATTTCATAATAAAAAAGGCTCTTTTTGGAGGAAAAATAAGTTCCAACCTCTAAATCCATGAAGACTTCATCTAGCAGGCTAGAGCATCCTTCCTTGGCAATGGTGTCTAAAATTACATCCATGTTTGCATGGCTGCTTGACATTCCCTCTTCCATTTCATTTTTCAAATATTTCCTTTTCAAACTGATTATAGATTCTCTGCGATAAACAAGAACATTTTTCAGCATCCAGTCTGACATGTATGTACTAGTACGCACTGTTATTAATTGTTATTAAATTGTGTTTGTGAGGGCATGTGTATGCATGAATGACACATTGGGAGGATGAATGGCCTTTGTAGCCTGCCCTGTAGGTCTTTATTCCAGCACCCGGCTACGTCGCTTTAATTACTACCTTAGGGTGCTGCTAAGCATGTGTGACTACTTTTGAGGGTTTGAGTCCCTCAATCTCTGAAGTAATGGGCAGGTGAGATACCAGGGAAGAAAAAACATGGTATTGGCACCAATGTTTAGATATTCAATCTCTTTTGCATTATTTTGGCCTACAGTCAGGTCTCAAGAAGCTGGGATGTCAGAAGAGATTCCAGTCTTAGATGTATGCTGTTAAATGCAAGATTGGTGGTTAAAATGTCAACTCTTCATGATTTAATTAAGGAGGAGGGCTCCTCTTCTGTGTATATTACTGAAATCTCATTATAGCTGGACTCATTTGGGAACAGTTGGTACTGGGCTGGTATTTAGTACAGCATGAACAAAAGGGGGATTGATAGGGAGGGAACATAATTCTTTTTGCATCCACTCTGAAAAGTTGAAGGTCTCCTACCCCAAAACTGAACTGAATAAAGGGTATTCAACTTTAATCGTTGACGCAAGTCCCAGGCTGGAGTTAAGTTGTAACTTCCCTCTTGTACTTCAAAATCCCTGTGAGATCTAATACAATTCTTCACTATAGCAATTTGGAAGAAGCAGGGACTGAAAAAATCCATGAAGAATTCTTAGAATCATCTCAGGTTTTCATGGCACTGACCACCATAGGCCCATTACAGATGGTTACAGGCTCCATTCACATAGTTGATCACACTTTTGATATAATATTTGGGCCAAAACTGGAGGTTAGAAAGTTGGAAATTAGGCCCTCCTCATGACCATTATCTTCTACATTTTGAGACTGGGGCACCCCTATCCTGTCAGAACAAGGGATACGATTTGATTGTCTTCAAAATGTAATGAATCCACAGTACTACCAAAAAATCATGAGGGATTATATTGGTCCTCTTCCAGATCAACCTATTAAGCATTTGGTAAGATTTTATAATAAAAAAAGTATTCTCAGTCGTTACAGTGGTCTCTACACACCCATTTCTCCAGCTTTGCCTACACAGGCCACAGTGGTTTATAGATGAGTTATGACATATCAAGTGTAAGGCAGAAGCCATGGGCTAAAGCAAATGGATAAAGATTTCTTTAAATTCTCATGCCATGACTCAGAGAGGCAAAAAAAAAAAAAAAAAAAAAGTTATTTTTCTTCCAAAGCTCTGCAAAGTCTTAACTGGTGGTTTTATTTTAAGTGGTGACAGCTTGATTAGCCTGAGCTGCTTTTGCTCAGTGGCCAATTTCAGTGTCACCTTAAATGGCTTGGGACCTGCCTTGTTCCCTCGGTAGTCAGTTGAGACACTTGAGCTGAAGTCCCCTTGGTATAAAAAAGAAGGAACAGCTGGAAGGACATTCGCCAAGAGGAGCCCTCAATTTAGGTTTCTTATATGCATTATAAATTGAGATAAATAAATAAATAGATTATTTTTTTACAATACTGTATAAATGTGCAAACTTACTTAAAGGTCTGACAGTTGTTGATTATGGCAATCATATATTGAACATAGCACTGAGGATGCTGACGATTTTTTAGGTGCTCCTCTTTATATAACTGGGCTTCTTCTTTGTACCTGTAGCAAACCCAAAGAGCTATTAAATAGATGAAAAGCTACACAATTCTAAGCCAAATGCCCACTGACAGCCTGAAGAACATTTACAAAAATGTGTTTTGTGGAAAGCTGATTGGTCACATAGTATTGGATCTCCTCTTTGTTTCCACCTGATTCTACAGGTCTCTAGTATTTCCATTGCAAGACTTTAAAAATCAGCTGAGTGCAAGAAGGATGTGCCTGCCTAGCTGCCTCTATTTGGAACCATCGCTTTACTGCAGAAGATAGAGAGTCAGGAGCTGATCTCAAGAACTTGACCACCAGTGGGACTGGAGCTGCCAGTCACCAACAGAACAAAATTTCCAGGGGAAGCAGAGAAGGAAAAAAGGCAGCAAGGTACCGTGTTCAGTGGAAAAAGGACCAGGTGGCATATCTGGGAGAGGACAGGGATCAGGCAATAGGGAAGCATGTACAAGGAAGCAAAGGTAGGAGTATGGGACAGCGAGACAGGGAGGACTAAGAGACTTCAGAGTATCCCCCCCCCCCGTTTTTTTTTACCTTGTCAGGAATGAATTCATTTGTTGAAGACAGAGAAGCAGTACCTTCGTTTTCAAATCTTCACTTATCTGAGCAGCTACCTGAAGATTCTGCTCAAACATCTAAAATGAGAAATAACTTAGTTATAAAGATAGACCAATAGCTGGAATAGCGACTCAAACATGGCAGGATTCCCTACAAAATGCTATTTGGAGATTTAAACTGGTGCGAGATCCCCTGCATTTTTTTAAATTAAATCCATACACTCTCTCCTGCTACTCCACAGAATAGCAACTGCCACGAATTTAATAGGTAACTTCTTGCCAGGCATCCACAAATGTCCGATTTTTTTAAAATGGTACTGAGAGGCAGTCAGATATTTTTCATGTAAGGAAGCATCACTCTGGATTCCCCCCCATCTCCAAATCAATGCTGATTTGCTCTTCATGGTGGACCAACGTCTTTAAGTCGGCTCCTGCAGCATTTCTACCTATTCCTACCTATGCAAGAGATAACTTGGCATCAGAAGAATGCTCACAATTGGGCACAAGATGAAGGTGCTCTAAAAATTGTGGGGGATGAATGGGAAGGGAATGGGAGAAGACATACAGATGAAAAAAAGAAGGGAAATAAATGAGAACTTGAGATGATATGCAAGCTACCTTTATGCTGGCAAGTTTCTGAAAGTCTTTCATTGTTGCATTAGTAGTGAAGCTACTCCACTGATGTGGTCAATGATTGTTGTGCTAGTGTAGATCAGTCACCAGCATTTTAACTATTTGTCATCTAGCCTTGTTCAGAACCCATAACCAGAACTGGTGCTAGTACAAGTGTGGATGAATTTGATGAAAATCTTAGTGTGGATGAGGTCATGGAGACAAGGTGGGGAACATGTGAGAGACTGGGAAAAGAAACTCATCTGTTCACTTAAGATATTTGCCAACTACTTTTAAAGGTAACCTGCAAAATTAAAAAAATGGTTTTGTGACTTTACTTTTTATGATTTATAAAGAATGTTTGAAAGGCTCCCCCACACACAAAAAAGGGAGGTTGTTCTACTTTTTTAATCTTAGAAGTATCAGGAATGTCAAGACCTGTCTTCCCTATTTTTGCTGAAGGACTTCTTTCATGATTCACATGTGGATGGGTGGGAGCTCTTAACTGAAGTAGCATTTAAATGGTGAGGGTTTTGGATCCTTCACAGAGAGAGCTTTTCTCCCAAGTGTTTTAGGGCTGATCTAAATTAGGAAATTTGCATTAGTGTAGCTATCTATCCTAGTGTAAACCTCTAATACTGATGCACTGTACCAGAATGATTACTCCAGTAGCTTCCTGAAGTAAGTTACATGGGTAGTTTTGCACAGGGCTGGCTCCAGCATTTCTGTCGCCCCAAGCAAAAAAAAAAAAAAAAAAAAAGCCGTGATCGCAATCAGCGGCGGCAATTGGAAAAAAAAAAAGCCGCGATCGGTGGTGGCAGTTCAGCGGCAAGTCCTTCGCTCCTAGAGGGAGTGAGGGACCTGCCGCCCCCGAATTGCCACAGGTGCCGCCCCTCTCCCTTGGCCGCCCCAAGCACCTGCTTGTTAAGCTGGTGCCTGGAGCCGGCCCTGGTTTTGCATCAGTGTAGAGAATCCACATTAGGAGTTTAAACAGAAGTAGATATATGAGTAGTTACTTCAGTGCAAATTTCTCTAATATAAACAGGCTCTTAGTTAAACAGGTGTTAGCATAAAAATGCCAACAAAAAATGCCCAAATGAACAGTTTTAAACTGTCTGAATAAGAATAATTTCCCTTTTCATTCAGGTTTCACATCCTTCATATCACTGATGTCATGAACCTACTAGATTGCCAGTCAGTCATACTCTTCCACAATTGACAAAATCTGACTTTCTAATGTAAAAAAAACCAAACAACAACAAAAAACCAAACAAGCAGTGGAAAAAAAAACAAAACTTTTTTTTTTTTGGAGGGGCAAAGGGGAGAAGAGGAAGACATGTCCTGACCTTTAAAAAAAGGAATACACACACACACACACACACACACGTACAGAAAAGCCACAAACCTATTTACCCCTTTTTTAGGTCATCTTTAAGCTTGTAGAATGCAAGAATGTGCCTGGGTGAACCCGGGCACAATCTCTTCAACATTCCATTTCATTCTTACCCTTACATAACATTCCTTAGGTGTTTCATAGATTCCAATTTAACAAAAATTCAAGGCAAAAGTAGGAAAGATGGATGTTCCTACTCAGTATTGTCTATGGGTAAGAAACGAAGCTTCAGTCAGTTTTTAAACATTCCTTCCCTTCCTATAATGATGTTGTACAGAAAAGAGGTAGGTAGTATGCAAAATACTATCAGTACGGCAGAAAAAAAGAAAATCATGAACGATTCACTGATGTTTCTGGATATTCTTACATATTTTATGAGAGAACCATGAAAGTGTTACAAATATTCTTAACGTTACTCTTCCAGCTCAAGAGGCTGCCACTCTTCTAGGTAAGCATCTCATAACGAGAAAATGAAACCAATTCAATCTATATTGATACAAAGAATCTGCATTTCAAGAGCTTCCCAGTTTTCTTGTTTTTCCACCTGTCCCATTTTTCTATTTTTTTTTTTTCAGAATTTTTTTTAAAATTAACTCATACCTGAAATACAATAGCTGCGAGTGTAGTCTGATAGTACCCATCTTGATCTGCTTCTGGCTCAGTTTCTTTTATCCAGTCTTTTTTATCTGTCTCCAGTGCTTTTCGTAGCCAACCAATGATGTTGGACTGCAATTAAAAAAATTAGATTAAAAAGAAACAGGAAAAAGCAAAGACAAAATTACTTGGAATCAAAATAGGAAAAACCCCACTATGGCCTTCAGACAAATATCCCTTTTTATAATTAAAGGTATTTTAACCAATAAGGAAAATCAGTTTTCACTCACTCTCATGGCTACTGTTACAACCATCACTGCAGTATTGAGGTGCCATATACAAAATTGAGATTCACACTGATTATGTACAAAAAAGGTCAATACCACTTCAGACTACAATCTCACAAGATTCCAACTAAACTAAATCAAGTTTGGCCAGTATTTGGATGGGAGATCTCCAAAATTCAATAAGAAATAGAACATTATATATAAGAGCTAACACTTAACAAGTTTTGGAAGAAACATTAAACCTCATGCTTCAGCTCTTAAACCAATTTCTAGCTGAAGGATTAGGAAGAGACTTAATGTGCAGACAGACTATCCCACATCTGCCTAAGACTACTTTCATGTTCCTCTGGAGCATCTGGCACTGGCCACTGTCAAACACAAGATATTGAACTAGATGGACCATCGGTCTGACCCAATATAGCAATTCCTAAGTTCTAAAGAAAACTCAAATGCTGCAGAAAACAATCAATGTCACTCTTCCATTTGAGTAAATACGGAATGAATTCCAAAGAATGATGTTAAGAACAGCTGGCTTTTGGATGAGATGTAAAACCACGGTTCTGATTGCTTGTGGCCATTAAAGATCCCATGGACATTACTGGAAGAGGAGACTGTGTTCAAAATTAGCATTTAGCAAGGACTGTCTTTGCGGTCTACCTAAATATTGCTTATGTTTTTCAAAGGGCAAATGATAATGTCTTTTACTTTCTGCTCTAAATTGTTTTGTCCTGTCCCAAATTATTTTGATGCATGTTGAACTAAGAAAAAAAATCAACCCCATAGAACTAGGCCTGGGGTTCCTATCAATGCAAAGCATTAAACAAAAATGTATTAGCATGACCTGCAGCCACTTCATAGTAAACATGAACTATGGGGTGCTAAAGGACAGAGAGGGCATTCAGGATGCAAGTAATTAAGTTTCTCCAGGTCAGTAGTTATAACTCCTAGCAGCAGATAGGAAATCATAAAGCTCTGAACTTTTCCCTGTGTAGAAGAGCAGGCTGACTCAATGCACTCATACACTGAATGTACTCAGATGAAATGACTATCACCTAAATAGGGGTGATCAAAATTTCACACCCCAAAATTTATTTTGACAAAAATGGCCTTTTTTCCCCAAAATGAAACTTTTGCAAAGATCAGTCAACTTCTTTGAAGTTTTTCACAAAAAAAAAATGAAACTTTTTAAAATTGAAATTTGTCAAAATCATGTTCAAAACAAT
Source organism: Trachemys scripta elegans (assembly GCF_013100865.1). NCBI lineage: Eukaryota > Metazoa > Chordata > Testudines > Emydidae > Trachemys > Trachemys scripta. Next base: position 113,460,316 of record NC_048299.1, read on the forward strand.
TACAGGACATTTTCATTTACTGAAGGTGTATGTTTTTGTAAAGAAAAGCCTTCAATTACTAATTCAAACACAATTTCAATAAAAATCTCAAACTTTCATCAAAAATGGAAAATTGGCCCATTTTTAATCCTATGAAAACTATTTTTTTAACCTGTTCTACACCTAAATATTTTTCAAGTGGCAGCCACTTGGACCCAAGGCAGATATTTTGGCTGTTAACATGCCCATCCTGAAAGAAGGCAAAACGTTTCCTAGCTTCGTGCCACACTCCAAAAATTCCCAGATTGGGAAGGTGGATCAGTAAAATAGGTAGACCTTAGATAGTCCTGAGGTATCATGGAAACCATATGCTCATTAAAAGCCTTTTTCTATCATGTCTGCTCAAGAGTCATGCTGAGACACAAAGTGGATGAGGTATATCTTTTCCTGGCCCAATAAAAGATTACCTCACCCACCTTGTCTTTCTAATATCCTGGGAGCAACATGGCTACAACTACACTGCATACAAGAGTCAGCTGACAGACATGCAAGAAGATCAAGGTGTTTGTGAAGAAAGAGCCCATGGCTGAAAAGACTGTGTGCCAAGTTTTGATATAGTTACAGTACCAGAATTTAGTGGTCTATAAGTGTATATAATTAGGGCTGTCAAACGATTAAAAAAATAATCACAATTAATCGATAGATTAAAAATAGTCATGATTAATTGCTGTTTTAATCGCACATAAGCTTTCGTGGGCCACAGTCCACTTCTTCAGATGCATAGAATGGAACATATATGGAGGAGATATATATATACACACATACAGAGAGCATGAAAAGGTGGGAGGTTTTTTTTCCTCTTACTTAATTGGCCTCTCAGAGTTGGTAGACAACTCCCACCTTTTCATGCTCTGTATGTGTATATATACACACCTCCTCCATATATGTTCCATTCTATGCATCCGAAGAAGCAGGCTGTAGCCCACGAAAGCTTATGCTGAAATAAATTTGTTAGTCTCTAAGGTGCCACAAGTACTCCTGTTCTTTTTGCAGATACAGACTAACACAGCTGCTACTCTGAAAACTATTTCTTTTGTTCATCTTTTTCTACAATGCAAATATTTGTAATAAAAAAATAATAAAGTGAGCACTTTACACTTTGTATTCTGTCTTGTAATTGAAATCAATGTATTTGAAAATGAAGAAAAACATCCAAAAATATTTAGAATACCAATTTAAGTTGGTATTCTATTATTGTTTAACAGTGTGATTAAAATGGCGACTAATTGCAGCTATTTTTTAAAATCTAGTTACCCGAATATACTCGATCATAAGCCGGTTCGTTTATAAGCTGACCCCCCCACCCCAAGATGCATAAGTAAAAAATGGAAAATTTTTATAACCCGTTCATAAGCCGACCCTATAATTCAGGGGTCAGCAAACTTTGGCTCCCAGGCCATCAGGATAAGCCACTGGTGGGCTGAGATGGTTTGTTTACCTCGAGCGTCCGCAGGCACAGAGGTGAACCTAAGTAAACAAAATGTCCCGGCGCGCCAGCTGCTTACCCTGACAGGCCGGGACAGCAACTGGGAGTCAGGGGAGTAACCCCTGTGACCACCCCTCCACACTCTCCCCATCCCATCCCTTCCCACCTAGGGAGGGCCAGGGGAGGACGTCTCTGACGTGGCTGGAGTTGCTCCGGCAGGCTGGGCAGTGTGGCTGCAGCCTGCTCCGACGGCGCAGCCGCAGCATGTTCCAACGGGCTGGGCGGCACGGCCGCAGCGTGCTCCGGTGCTCGGGTGGCACGCCACAGCCTGCTCTGGGGGGCGGGGCCAAGCAGCACGCGCAGGCTGCAGCTGCTTCAGAGGCTGGGGGGAGAGCAATGTGGCCAGAAGCAGAGAGACTCTGGTCCCGCCTCTTCCCTTCTGGCTGTGCTGCCTCTCCTTGCTCCCTCTGTTGGGGGGGGGGGGGGGGCTGTGTCCCACCTCTCCCTCTCTATACCCGTTCATAAGCCGACCCCCGTTTCTGGTGCTTCCCTTTTTTTACTAAAAAAATTTGGCTTATGAATGAGCATATACGGTAATTTGTTTTGTGTTAATTGCATGTATTAACTGCAATTAACTGACAGCCCTCTATATGTAATCTAACCATTTATGTGAATTTAGGAGTCGCTAAATTACAAAACACCACAGTGGCCACTTCTCATGACTAAACTTCTATAAAGCATAAATAATCCTTTGTGTTTTATTGAAATGTAGCTATGAAATCATTTGATTAACTGTTCAAAGCCAAATTCTCATGTATATGAAGTTCATTACACCCAATTAAAGTTTAAGAAAAAGTCACAAGTTTTTCCTCTGATGAAACAGCATTTTAAGAATTTAGGTACAAACACAAGGTGTCTTATTTTTATTTGAAGGAGTCCAGAAGTTTACTGTTACTTACAGTAAGTGTCGACATGTACTTGCTAAGAAGCTGGTCTATCACATTTTGTGAAATTAAAGGATTTAGAGAATTTACATCCACTTCTGGGGCCAGTTCGGAATTTCCCATCATCTCTGTACTGAAATGAAAAAATAAAACAAAACCATAAATTGTAAATGAAGAAAAGAAGTTATAGAAATTTGCAACCTTTCAGATACGACTTCAACAGATGATTTTTCATTATTTACAAGTCTCTGAAAATTCTTAAACAATCCAGGAAATAAATTAATTGAAAGTACAAAGAAACCTCAAAACTAGAACTACTATTTGGCTAACCAAAAATACTTAAAGTACTAATTCATTTACGTACATATATTTTTAATATAGAAATGTTATCCCTATATCTATTTCTAAATTTTTTTATCTAGAATTTTGAATGATTGCTCATTAATAACTTTACTTTATACATAAAAAAACAAATTGTGCTGACTATGGACTTCTGACACAGACGCTGTAGACACAGAACATATACATTCTAAAATGGGGGGGGGTATTAGTGTAAACAATTAAACATAATCAGAGCTTTAAGTACAGAAGCCTATCATCAGAAAAGGGAGTCAATAATGATCAACGTATCCACAGTCAACAATACCGATCATCCCATAGTTTCTTTTAAGCAGCCATACAATAACACCATAGTTCTTTAAAAGTATAGAATAAATATAAAAAAGAGGAGACAGTATACATACACACACATTGTTACGGAACTAGAAATATAGCTCAAATGTTCAGTACAATAGTGATACTATATGCTGTAGTCATGATGAAGAGGTCACCTTTTTTGTAGGAGGAAGAAAGTAGAGCAACCCTAATGTTTATGCAATTTAGCAAGGGCAAAAACAAAAATTAAACTCATCTGAATTTAAAATATTACTATAAAGATATTAAAGCAAGAAGACAAAACTGTGTGTGTGCACACATGACTAAAGCCACAACCCTACCAAAGCATAAGATAGTAGCAACAGCCCTTCATCTTCCAAACCCCAAAATGGAGTTATCCAAGCAAAGCACACCTTCATAATTGTTATTACAATTATGAAATGGTTCCAATATTTGGAAAAACTTTTTACAGTGTTTTGTAAATTGTAAATGAAAAAAATTATTTAATCAAAATTAAGGAAATAAAAATTCCTAAAATGCAAACATAAATGAGAGTAATATATATATATATATATATATATTTTAATATAATCTTAAAATCTATTTTTTATTATTTCTACTTCACTTTTCTGAAGATAGCCACCAATCCCCCTCTTTCCAGTTCCACCTCACGGGTCTTCTAGTTCACATATATCCAACACTGAGCCAGGAGGAGTCTTTCTTCATTAACAATGTCCATTTTACAGAGCATGACATCACCAAGATCATTTACAAATTTGAAGTGATATACCGAAACACTAGAGATCACTTTGCTCGCTACTGAAATGCAGCCATCTCTGAGGTGAAACACTTCCGCTCCAACAGCACTCTGCAACAGCTCAGAGAATGGAAGTGAAAAACTTTTTTATGCAATTGAAACTGTAGGGACTAATTTACATGGGCAAAGTATAATTACTACTAAAGAGGGAGATTGGCCAGGATACATACATTCTATCCCTGCTCTTAAACACACTAGTGACCAGGACTTTAATTTTAGGTTTCATCCAAAAACATGGCACTTCAAGAAACAGAATGCTTCATAGCACCATTCTAAGGAATTGGCTCAATATTAACTCAGAGGGAAGAGTGCCAACTACCAAATCACCACTATCACTTCCATTAGCTCCTAGATATGTCTTAGGTCTGGTTTACACCTAAAACTTAGACCAGCCAAGCCATGTCACTTGGAGGTGTGCAAAATTCACAGACACGATAAATTGACCCCGAGTGCTCTCCCGTTCACCCTGTACTCCACCGCCATGAGAGGCAGGCAGAGTCGACGGGGGAGCGGCAGCAGTTGACTCACCGCAGCGAAGACACCGCGGTGAGTAGGTCTAAGTACGTCCACTTCAGATATGTTAGTCACGTAGCTGAAATTGCGTAACTTAGATCGACCCCCCCCCCAAAGTGTAGACCACGCTTAAGTGTCTACACTACAGCAGTGTAGCTGAGGCACTGCAGCTGTGCCACTGTAGTGCTTGTAGTGTAGACTAGGGATGAAAAATGTTAACCGATAAGCATCAGTCTTATTGGTAAGGTATTCTGGTTAACATTTAAACTCTGCTGCGGGACTCAGCTCCCACCCCGCTCCCAGGATCCCAGCCCCCCCACCATGGGTCCTGGCCCCTGGCACCTCCCGTCTTAGGTCCCAGAGGCCGGCAGCTGGGACCCTGGGCGCGCAGGGGCAGCAGCGAAGCCTAACAGTTAAACGTTTAACCAGTAACATTTGAATAGTTTAAACGTTTACTTTTTAAAAACATTATTTACATCCCTAGTGTAGACACATCTTAACAGTACAGCTAAAAAACTACTCACCAATGATAAATTGGAAATTTTCCATGCCAAGTGCTTAGGCCATCAATTTCTGCAGAAAAGCATCCCTTCAGGGCAGGAATTGTCTCTTTTCTGCTTGTGTGCATTATCCAGTCCCAACTGAGATCTTTGGGTGCTACTATAATACATTTAAAAATGTTCCTAGCCTTTACAGTTGCAAAAATAACATTCCAAATGTAAACTATCCAGTGACATCTTCCTGAGCACGTAGGCAGTTTGCCTAAGATATTTTTAAGAAGCTTAACATCTTGGTATCGAAGCACTAATCCAGTGCCTCTGCTGCTGCCCGGAGGTTTCTGTGACACTATATGATTGAAACATGACCGTTTAGCTCATTAATATTGCCAATGTTAGACAACTGCAACAAATACTTTACAAATTATGTCATGTAAGGTACCAATGGAAAAGTCACAATCAAATATGATTATCCTGTTTGTATGTAAGTATCATCTCTGTATCTAAAGTTATGTATATTGATTTATGTACTGGTATTTCAAATGTATTTGCTCCTGGGGTAACACCCACAAGGTAATTTACAGCCAGTCTGGCCAGCACATTCTGAATGAGCTATTCAAGTTGATGGACCAATTAAAGAACACAATAGGCCATAGAAGAAGCTTGTCCCTGCCCAGTGAGCCTTCCTGTGGACACTTTAGCCAGAGTACAGGTAATGGCTGCTCCTATGAGTCATCAATTTATGCAATGGCATGTGACTAACTCATATGACCCTGGACTCCATCTTGTGCCTGTAATTTTCCACAAACTAAGACTGAGAGCATCCCCTCCACATGGGTGAAGATATAAAAGATCCTGGAAGCATCTCCATTTTGCCTCTTTCATGCTTTGATCTGTGAACTTACAATAAAAGGAGCATTCCAATCAATGGACTGAGAACCTTCCAATCTTTTGGAAGTTACCAGAGACTTTACAAGCCAGCAGTTTATTCCATCACTGCTTCAAGTCTGATACATACACTCATTGCAAAGTTTCAAAGTAGCAGCCGTGTTAGTCTGTATCCGCAAAAAGAACAGGAGTACTTGTGGCACCTTAGAGACTAAGAAATTTATTTCAGCATAAGCTTTCGTGGGCTACAGCTCACTTCTTGAGATGCATCTGAAGAAGTGAGCTGTAGCCCACGAAAGCTTATGCTGAAATAAATTTCTTAGTCTCTAAGGTGCCACAAGTACTCCTGTTCTTTTTGCGGATACAGACTAACACGGCTGCTACTTTGAAACTTTGCAATGAGTGTATGTATCAGACTTGAAGCAGTGATGGAATAAACTGCTGGCTTGTAAAGTCTCTGGTAACTTCCAAAAGATTGGAAGGTTCTCAGTCCATTGATTGGAATGCTCCTTTTATTGTAAGTTCACAGATCAAAGCATGAAAGAGGCAAAATGGAGATGCTTCCAGGATCTTTTATATCTTCACCCATGTGGAGGGGATGCTCTCAGTCTTAGTTTGTGGAAAATTACAGGCACAAGATGGAGTCCAGGGTCATATGAGTTAGTCACATGCCATTGCATAAATTGATGACTCATA
>NC_048299.1:113481399-113632511 GCF_013100865.1 Trachemys scripta elegans
GCCAAACCGGACAGTCCCTCCGCAAAAGAATAAATGGACACAAATCGGACATCAGGAATGGTAACATACATAAGCCAGTAAGTGAACACTTCAATCTCCCTGGTCATTCTATTACAGATTTAAAAGTCACTATCATTGAACAAAAAAAACTTCAGAAACAGACTTCAAAGAGAAACAGCAGAACTAAAATTCATTTGCAAATTCAACACCATTAATCTGGGCTTGAATAGGGACTGGGAGTGGCTGGCTCATTACAGAAGCAGCTTTTCCTCTCCTGGAATTGACACCTCCTCATCTATTATTGGGAGTGGACTGCATCCACCCTGATTGAATTGGCCCTGTCAACACTGGTTCTCCACTTGTGAAGTAACTCCCTGCTCTCCATGTGTCAGTATATAATGCCTGCATCTGTAACTTTCACTCTATGCATCCAAAGAAGTGAGGTTTTTACTCACAAAAGCTTATGCCCAAATAAATCTGTTAGTCTTTAAGGTGCCACCAGACTCCTTGTTGTTTTTGTAGATACAGACTAACACGGCTACCCCCTGATACTTAACATTTATGGGAGATGATACTGCTGACTGCTTCTTATTTACGTCAACTAAAAGTGAGAACAGATGTTCGCATGGCACGTTTGTAGCTGACATTGCAAGGTATTTACGTGCAGATATGCTAAACATTTACCCCTTCGTGCTTTGGCCACCATTTCAGAGGACATGCTTCCATGCTGATGATGCTCATTAAAAAAATAATGCGTTCATTAAATTTGTGACTGTACTCCTTGGGTGGAGAATTGTATGTCTCCTGTTCTGTTTTACCTGCATTCTGCCATATATTTCTGCCATAGTTATAGTGGGCTCGGATGATGACCCAGCATGTTTGTTTTAAGAACACTTTCACAACAGATTTGACAAAATGCAATGTGAAATTTCTAAGAATAGATACAGCACTCGATTCCAGTTTTAAGAATCTGAAGTGCCTTCCAAAATCTGAGAGGGACGAGGTGTGGAGAATGCTTTCAGATATCTTAAGAGCAACACTCTGATGCAGAAACTACAGAACCCAAACCACCAAAAAAGAAAATCAACCTTTTGCTGGTGGCATCTGACTCAGATGATGAAAATGAACATGCGTTAGTCTGCTCTGCTTTGGATCATTATCAAGCAGAACCCGTCATCAACATGGATGGATGTCTTCTGGAATAGTGGTTGAAGCATGAAGGGAAATATGAATCTTTAGCGCAGGTGGCATGTAAATATCTTGCGGTGCCGGCTACAACAGTGCCACGTGAACGCCTGTTCTCACTTTCAGGTGACATTGTAAACAAGACACGGGCAACATTATCTTCTACAAATTGTAACCAAACTTGTTTGTCTGAGCGATTGTCTGAAGTAAGACTGAATGGACTTGTAGAGTCTAAAGTTTTACATTGTTTTATTTTGTATGCAGTTATTTTTTGTACACAATTCTACATTTGTAAGTTCAACTTTCACTATAAAGAGACTACACTACAGTACTTGTATTAGGTGAATTGAAATATGTTGAAAAGTGCTCAAGGTGCTTTCACAAAGGGAGCTAATATAGATATCTAAATTGTTACAATACTTGTTTTAAAACAAGTTTGTACAAACTGAATTATGAGTGACATTTTTCAAGGAACAGAGAAAAGAGGAGTTGGGGAGCAGAGTGTTGCAAGATATGAGGGAGAATTGGGATTTTGTCATGAGCGGTAAGGAACTAAGAGGAGAAAGAAGAGTAAAGACTAATTTAAGCCACCCTGCCCTCTTTCTTCTGTGCTTCAGCAAAGGCCCCTAATGCACAAGCTCTTCAGGACTGCAACCATATCAGGGAAGTAACAGGGCAACATTTAAAACTGCTTCCCACACTGAACATGTGATATTTGGACTCCATAAGCCATGAGCAATGGAGAGGGCTGCTCAAAGATTCCCTGGCTACTCTTCTGCACTGGCCTCAGCAAATAAAAGATAACAAATCCTAAAATTCAGACCAGAACCCTCCAAGGTCAGAAAGTAGATAATGTTTTCACCCCTCAGCTCACAGAGAGCCGAGAATAACACAAGAACACCTGAACTCTACTTGAAAGCATACAACACAGAAAGGGCCTATCTGATCTATCCCACTGCACCTGCATCCCAACGGCACAAAGAAAAAGGACCTGATGGTGGTTGTGACCTGCACAGGACCCCAAGCTGTCCTGAGTTAGGGTCATACCACCACACACACGGATAAGGAGAACTATTGTTCCTCACAATATCTGCACAGCTCATCATGCCAATGAGACAACAACCAAACGACCAGCCTGACCCCCTCCCGCACGAAACCCACCTGGGCCAGCCTGACCCCCCGGGCTGGCCTGACCCCTTTCCCCCGGCACCAAACCCACCTGGGCCAGCCTGACCCGCCCCACTCCCATCCCCCAACCTCCCCCGCACCCGGGCCGGCTGTGGCGGGGGCGGCTTCCCGCAGCGCCCGGCCCCGCGTGGGTGACTCCCCTGACCCGGAGCCCGGCCCTGTCCGCAGCCGACTCCCCGCAGAGGCCAGGCGGACCGACACCGGCCCCGAAGGCCGCCACTTCGTACCTGCGCTGCGAGCTCCCAGGAAGCCACTGACAGGCGCTCAGTGCGCAGGCGCTAACCTCGACGCCGGAATTGTAGAGCGATAGTCCGGCAACTCAGACTCACTGCGCAAGCGCAGAACCAATTCTCCCCCCCCCCCCGCCCCCGCCACTCCTATTGCACATGCGCGGAACCCTTTCCCATTCACCTCCCTCCCAATTCCCCATTGCGCCTGCGCTGAAAGTTTTTCAATGCTGTCTGCGCAGGGCTCGGTCTGTCCTAGAGAGGGGCTTGGCGCTCGCTTCGCGCTCTTCCCCCTTGTGCTCATGGGGCGGGATTTGAAAGCATCTCGTGGAGAGCAGCGTGAAAGCAATTCCTCAGTCAGCCTGGCTCCACTGCCTAGAGCTCTGCTACTCGCGCTAGTGGCGTGACTGCAGCAGCAGTAGTAGGGTTACCATATTTTGAGTGTCCAAAAGGAGGACACTCCACGGGCCCCGGTCCAGCCCTGCCCACGCCCCTGCCCCCCCCCAACTCCACCCCTTCCCCCAAAGTCCCCGCCCCAACTCCGCCCCCTCCCCTGCTTCCTGCGAACATTTGATTCGCGGGAAGCCTGAAGCAGGTAAGAGGGGAATGGGGGGAGGAGGCACGGCCCAGTCTGGCCCCCCTGGTGTCTACAGCCTGGGTCGGCTCGGGCCCTGGGGTGCTGGCCCCGGGCCAGCCCCCGGCCGAGCACCCCCGGCCCGCCCAGCACTGCCGGTCCCCGGCCCAGCCCCCAGTTCAGCACCCCCGGCCTGGGCCCCGGCTTGGCGCCGCTGGCCTGGTCTCTGGCCCCTGGCCCGGCACCGCCAGCCCGGCCCCCAGCTCGGCCCCGGCCCCCGGCTCAGCACCGCCGCCCCGGCTCAGTACCACCGGCCCGGACCCCAGCTCGGCACTGCCGGCCCGGACCCCGGCTCGGCATCGCCGGCCCCGCATGTCCTGATTTTCCCGGACATGTCCGGCTTTTTGGGATTTCCCCCCGGACGGGGATTTGGAGCCCAAAAAGCTGGACATGTCTGGGAAAATCCGGACGTATGGTAAGCCTAAGCAGTAGGCTGTCATCCTCTGTGCGACCAGCCTGAGGGGGTGAGACACACATTTGCCAGTGGGTTTCACTGGTCTTTGGACAAGAGAAGGAGGGATGAAACACAGGGATCTTGGGCTCCATGCCAGGCTGTCGCGGGGAGTATGCTGTAGTGGGCACAGGCCTTCTGCCTGTTCCCACCAAACTTGACCTCCCCCCTCCCCCCCGCATCCAACTTGTTCCTGTCACTACCTGTCTCTTCCCCACCCCGGCTCTTTGTGCCAGTACAGTTTCACATGCACACCTGTCTCCTTCACTGGAAGAGCTGTTGGATGCAGGAAGGTTGGGGTGCACTGTCAGAGATGGAGGGCACAAGGTTATTGTAGTGCATTGGCAGAATTTGGGATGCAGGATTGGGTGAGGTGCACTGATAGAGCTGGGGGTGCAGGCAGGGCTGTCCCTAACTATTCTGGGGCTCTATGCAGCCCCCCACGGGGGGGGGGCCCAGACCTCCATGGGGGAACTGGCTTGGAGGCAGGGGGGAACCACCCCCCAGCACTCACCGGGGGCATGGCTCTAGGCACCAGCAAACCAAGCACATGCTTCGGGCTGCATTCCGGCCATTCTTTTTTTTTTTCCCTTCGGTAGTTGCGCTCCCAGAGATTTTATTTATTTATTTATTTTTGCTTGGGGCCCTGGCCCTGCTGCAGTCCCCAATGGCGGAGCAGGGGTGGGAAGGGGTGGGGGGAGGGCGGAGGCTTTGGGAAGGGGTGGAGTGGGGGCAGGGCTGGGGCGGAGCAGGGTGGGAAGAGGCGGGGCAGGGGGCTTGGGAAAGAGGTGAGGCAGGGGCTGGAGCAGCATGCAGCTCTGCAGAGCACCAGGAAATTTGGTACCCCAAATTTTCTGGTGCCCATGCAGCTGCATACTTTGCGTATGGGTAAGGACAGCCCTGGGTTCAGGAATGAGTGAGTGCACTAGTAGAGCTGGGGATGCAGGATTGGATAAGGTGCACTGGCAGAGCTGGGGGTGCAGTATAGGTGGTGGGTATCATAGGCCAGGGGAGACTAAGCCTCCCCTAACAGCCAGGCCTTACCCACACTTCACCCCAAGGTACCCTCATGCATCTCGCTCTTCCTCCTTGTCCCCAGCCCAGGCTACTCCTTTTCCCGCCCTTGCTCAGTTGCTTCCCTGAAGCGGATGGTGTGGGCCTGCCAGGGCCTGGGCCGCCCGGTGCTCTGGGGCTGGGGTTGCCCAGTGAGGTTGACAAGTGTCTGGTTTTCGACCGGAACACCTGATAGAAAAGGGACTGTGGTTGCTCCGGGCCGCTAAAAGTTCAGTCGGCAGTGCAGGAGGGCTAAAGCAGGCTCCCTGCCTGCCCTGGCTTCGTGTAGCTCCCAGAAGTGGCCAGCATGTCCGGCTCCTAGATGCAGGGGCAGCCACGGGGACTCTGCACACTGCCCGTGCCCTGAGCACTGGCTCTGCAGCTTCCCTTTCCTGGGAACCACGGCCAGTGGGAGCTGCGGTGGTGACGCCTGCAGCTGCAGACAGCACACAGAGTCCCCACGCCTCTCCACCTAGGAGCCAGACATGCCGGCTGTTTCCGGGAGCCGCCTGAGGTAAGCAGTGCCTGTAGGGTGACCAGACAGTGAGTGTGAAAAATCAGGACGGGGGGTGGAGGGTAATAGGAGCCTATATAAGAAAAAGACCCCAAAATTGGGACTGTCCCTATAAAATCGGGACATCTGGTCACCCTAACTGCCTGGCCAGAGCCCACACCCCAAACCCCCTCCTGCACTCCAACCCCCTGCCCCAGCCCTGACCCCCCCTGCACCCTAACACCTTCCCAGAGCCTGCACCCTGTCCTGCACTCTGAACCCCTTGGCCCCAGCCTGGAGCCCCCTCCTGCATCCCAATCCCCACATTTTTGGTCCCGCCCCAGAGCCCGCACCCCCAGCCGGAGCCCTCACCTCCCCTGCACCCCAATCCCCAGTCAGGAGCCCCCTCCTGCACCCTGAACCCCTCATTTCTGGCCCCATCCTGGAGCCCTCACCCCAACCTCCACCCTGGAGCTTGCACCCCCAGACGGAGCCCTCATCCCCTTCCATACCCCAACCCCCTGCCCCAGCCTGGTGAAAGTGATTAAGGGTGGGGGAGAATGGGCAACGGAGGGAGGGGGGATGGAGTGAGCAGGTGTGGGACCTTGGAGAAGGGGCGGGGCAAGGGTGTTTGGTTTTGTGCAATTAGAAAGTTGGCACTCTGCTGCCCGGCGCTTGGGCTGCCCGGTGTTCCAGGGCTGGGGCCACTCGAGACAGGACTGGGGTGGGGCAGCTGGCAGGCTGGGACTTGGGGAGTACCCGCGGGCCAGGACTTGGGGTGACTGGGGCAGGGCTCCTCCAGGTGTGGTGGGGGGCTTGGGGCTCCAGCGGGGGAGAGAAGGGAAGGCGTCTCGGGCAGAATGGGTAGGGCTGGGGGCTAGCCTCCCCGAACTGGAGGGGTTCATGCGCCACCCATGGGATGCAGGATTGGGTGAGATGTGCTGGAAGAGTGTGGGGTGCAGGATTGGATGTGTTGCATTGGCAGAGATGGTGGTGCAAGGACATTGGCGTGCACTGGTAGAACTGGGAGGTACAGGAAGGTTGGGATCAGGGCACTGAGTGCACTTGTAATGCTGGGGTGCAGGGTGATTGGGGTGCACTGGCAGGGCTGGCATTGCAGGATGATTGGGGTGCAGAAAGGATGAGAAATGGGAGGGTTAGGGGGTTGGGATGCACTGACAGCTTGGGGATCCCATGTCACCTTCACCTGAGCCCCCAATCTCTCACTTGCCTACCATCCATCCCCAAAACCCCATTGCAGCCCCAAGCCCTTCTCTCCCTTTCCCCCACTTCTCCATCCCCAATACTTCTCCCATGGGAAGCATTCACATCTTCTTTTTTCCCCAGAAAATACTTTTGATTATGTTCCCCCAAAAATGAAATTGCCACCCAAGACTCACAAATTGCAGCAACCTCCAGTCACTGAGTTCAGTATTCCTTATGTCTTAGGTGGGGACTTATGATGAACTTATCCTTAGTTGTGTTAATTGAAGGGTGAGTTCACAGTCATCAAGTGGTCTGTGATTCATCCAGTCATTAATCTCAGTTCAACAGTACAAGGCAGCAGAAGCGAACAGTTTTTTGGGGATGGCCTGGAACCCCTTGCTCAGATGATGGCACATTTGGACTGCCTCATGCTTCCAAATGTAAAGCAATCTGAGTAAGTGGATTTTCGAGCACTTACAAGAGTTGAGTTTAAAGTGCATAAAATGGCCGGGATGGAAACATTCTAGCCATTTTTCTGTACTTGTGCATGGGCAGTGTAAAAATGTACATTTTCTTAAATGCTGTTCTCAATTTGGGTCCCCCAAAGATTTAGTGTGTGCCATGCACTACCTTGGGCAAAACTCAACAGATGTAGACCATTTTCACTTGCATCACATCAATAATATGATTTGTAATATGAGTGCAGGGGACTGGACTAGATACCTCTTGAGGTCCCTTCCAGTTCTGTGACTTTATGATTCTAGCTCTGGGCAAAAAAAAAAAAAAAAAAAAAAACACCTAGAAACTTTTTAAACTTTAAAAAAAAATTTCAGGGTTTATGCTTCCAGAACCCCTGGCTCAAATTACACAGGGCAGCATTGCAGTGAGAGACGATGCAGAGGCTGGAGTAGCAGTGAGATTCCCCACTACCCAGTGAAATCGAGCTGAAATCACTAAGAACTGGGCTAAGTGGCAGAACCTTAGAACTCGGCATTGCAGAGGTGGCAGTAAGCAGTGGCAGAGATAACAGTATCAGAGGGGTAGCCGTGTTAGTCTGAATCTGTAAAAAGCAACAGAGGGTCCTGTGTTAGTCTCAAAGGTGCCACAGGACCCTCTGTTGCTTTTTAGAGATAACAGTGGCAGCAGTGGCACGTGGTGGCAGAGATAGCGGCAAATGACAGCAGAGAGAGCAGCAGTGCTGAGCAGTGGGAGAGGCGGCAGCCAGTGGCCAACAGTGGCAGTGGCTGCTGGCAGCAGCAGCAGTAGAGGCATTGTTCAGTGCCTCCCTGATGTTTTCAGGGGTGAGAAGTGAACCCAGGTAAATGCACCACTGAATTCTGGGATTTCTGTGACCTCAAACTGTGATGCTGACAAACCAGGTTCTAGCTCTTGCCCAGGCTGCAGGCATTAGCTAAGAACTAACAAACTCGTAGCTGGAGACCAGACCAGGTCACCTGTATGTTAGTTTTGCTCAAAATAGGTTAATATATTATAAGAATGTATGAAGTGTTTAGATGCTATGAAATGCTTGTAAATTGCTTCATGTGTTAATCTCACTTGTAATGTTGGTATTTCATGCTATAAGAAAATAAGTACATTTTGCTTTATAACTTTGAAAATGTTTGCTCTGAACTTGTGAACTCAGGCACGGGAATTGTCTCTTCTGCCCATTCAGAAGGACTATCAAAATCGGATTGGCCATCAAGGAACATCACAATATAAAGGATTGGATAATGGCCATATCACACCCTGGAAATGCTATGTGAAAGGAAGCATGTCCTGTGGATTTGGAAGCTGAATGAAAGAAATAAAACAAAGTGATAGAAAAGTTTTCCATCTCTCTTCGTTGTTTAAATTCTGACAGGGCCAGAGACTCTAAACTGAAGCAGAGATCCCCAGGAGTTACCCCTGGGTCCGCTTTGAATTGACAGATCGTGACAACTCTGTCACTCTTACAATTTAGATATCTCATTTGTGCGTATATGTCTGCTTGCTTTAACCTGTAAATAACTCTCATTTCTTTTCTCTAGTTAATAAACCTTTATGTAGTTTATTACAGGTTTGGCTATGGGCATTGTCTTTGGTGTAAGATCTAGGGTACCAATTGATCTTTGGGTAAGTGACTGGTCTCTTGGGACTGGAAGCAACCTGAATATTATATGAATTTTGGTGTGAGTGACCATTTATCACTAAGTCCGGTTTGTCTGGGTCGCAAGATATACTGGACAGTCTCAGGCAGCGTTTTTCAAACTTCGGGTTACGACCCAGTACTGGGTTGCAGCATGTCAGGCACTGGGTCGCTCTGGTCAGCACCGCCAACCAGGACATTAAAAGTCCCGTTGGCGGTGCTGCCCAGCTAAGGCAGGCTAGTGCCTACCTGTTTTGACACCGCGCTGTGCTCTGGAAGCGGCCAGCAGGGGGGGCCAAGGGACTCCATGCACTGTGCCCGCCCCGAGCAATGGCTCCGCACTCCCATTGGCCAGAACTTGCGGGGGGGTGCAGTGCAGTGCCTCTGGGCGAGAGTCGCGCAAAGCTGCTTGTGTGCCTCCACCTAGGAGCCAGACCTGCTGCTGGTCACTTTCAGGGTGCAGCGCAGTCCACGGTGCCAGGACAGGCGGAAAACCTGCCTCCACACCCGGGCTGTGCTGCTGACCGGTAGCCGCCAGAGGTAAGTCCGCACCCCAACCCTGTGCCCCAATCCCCCGCCCCATCCCTGAGCCCTCCCCAAACCTGGAACCCCTTCCTGCACCCCAAACCCCTCATCCCAGCCCCAGAGCCCCCACCCTGCAGCCCTCACTCCTGCACCCTAACCCTCTGCCTCAGCCCTGAGCCCCTCCCACATCCCAAGCCCCTCATCCCCAGCTCCGTTGGGTCGCGTACATCAACAGTTTTCTTCAACTGGGTCCCCAGAAAAAAAACTTTGAAAATCACTGGTCTAAGGGTCTGTTTGTCACTCCGTGGTAAACTTGTTATAGTGATTCAGAAGTTTACTTTTATTACTGCCTTGGTTAATCTAATTTTAGAACACACCACCGGTTTGGGGTGTCTACCCTGCATCTTAACAGTCTGCCCTGAGGTTGGTATTCTTGATTGTAAGACATTCCAGACACCGTGACACAGACAACCAACTGTGAGAGGAGTGCAGTGGAGGGAAAGGGGAGTGGCATGTTAAAGGGAAATTTGTCCATTGGACTTTCACACCAGAGGTGGGTAACTGAGGCAGAGGACACTGCCCAATGTGCTGTGGGGCGGGTGTTTACTTATGGTTTACATGCTTTTGAATTGTTGTTGCAGTGTTTTCCCAAATGAATGCTGGTTTCCCTTTCCCTTTTAATAAAAGTTTTCTTTTGTGATATGCAGACTCAGTGCTTGCGAGTGGGGAAGTGTTGCCTCTTAGAAGCACCTAGGGTGGTATTTAGTTTTCCCACATTACTGGGTGAAGGCTTGAGCCATTTCTGTTTTGCTATGTTAAGAGAGCCCCTAGAAGATATTGAACCCATCCCTTGTCCTGCAGACACCACCTCATAGAGGGGTTACAGGTAATACATTTAAAACAAATTACAAATGTCAGATATTGTCAGTTACAGCAGCAACACAAATAGCAAGCAATACCATGTCAGGGCTGGATCCCCACTTTGAACTTTAGGGTACAAATGTAGGGGCCTGCATGAAAAACTTCTAAGCTTAACTACCAGCTTAGCTCTGGTTCGGCTGCCACCATTTCAATGGATTCCCTTCCTGGGAAGCCTTGAAAAAACCTTCACCAAATCCCTGGTGAAAACAAATCCAAACCCCTTGGATCTTAAAACAAGGAGAAATTAACCATTCCCCCTCCTTCCTCCCACCAACTCCTGGTGAATCAAGTTCCAACCCCCCTGGGATCTACAACAAGGAAAAATCAATCAGGTTCTTAAAAAGAAGGCTTTTAATTAAAGAAAAAGGTAAAAATCATCTCTGTAAAATCAGTATGGAAATTAACCTTACAGGGTAATCAAACTTAAAGAGCTCAGAGGACTCCCCTCTAGTCTCAGGTTCAAAGTACAGCAAACAGAGATAAACACTCTAGTAAAAGGTAGTGGGCTGTAGTCCACGAAAGCTTATGCTCTAATAAATTTGTTAGTCTCTAAGGTGCCACAAGTACTCCTGTTCTTCTTTTTGCGGATACAGACTAACACGGCTGCTACTCTGAAACCAAGCAATACAGTGTATTTCATATTGATTTCTAAATAGCCTTGCCCCAGCAGAGAGAGAGAAGAAATGCAAACTGAAAGTAATTGCTAAATCTTTTTTCTGAAATGGGCGTAGTAACTTTCACATAGTACAGAGCACAGGCAATTGCATAATGTAACCTGAAGAGAATACAAAGAATTTCCAGCTCTCTGGGAGGTTGTTGTTAAGACGAAACACTTCATTGCTGGGATACAGCTAACTATGCCCTCCCATGAGTCAGTGTACAATTCCACTGTGTGTACGTATGCTCCATAGCAACAGCACATTAGCAAGTGGGGAGGCTCAAGGGAGCTGTTTGTTTGGAGGTTTCCCTTCTCTTACAGAGAAAATTAAATTACATGAAAAAGACTGATGGGCAATAATGAAATGAAAACCTCAGCAGGCAAAGTGGGGATTAGGGAGAGATGAGTTGTCTCCAGGGCTCTGGAGTTTTTGCTGGGTTTGCAAGAATTGCTGTAGCAGCTGAGGAATTCAGAGTGCCCAGGAAGACAGCAAACTCAAAAACCTGCTAAGAGAGCAAGCAAGTCTCCCAGCTCCTTATGCCCCAGGCTTCTCTGCAGGACCTGCAACAGAGCTTACAGTAGGAGCTTACGCTCTCCCCAAAAGGGTGAGTTTCTAACTCCAATAATTGCAAATCTGAGTAAGGGATAATGACAGAGACAATCAAAAACTTTCAGGATAGTTGTATTAAGGACAAATAGAAAGGGGCTTTTATTGTTTTGCAAACCACCAGCTGGGGTAGTTTTGCAAAACTAAAGCTGTGGGTAGTTTGGATCTAACCTAAGTCCCATTTTAACTGAATTTGCAAAATCTTGAGATGGGAAGCAATTGGATGTACTGCTAGTCAAAAGTCCCCTGTTCTGTAGTGTTGGATGCTATAAATGGAAAAAAAACTTGAAGGTATAGTAAATGTGCACCTTTCTTTTAATGTTACAAGGACAGTTTGTGAACTTCACTATCCAGCTGTCAGTCATCTTCTATCTCATTGTCTTAGGTTACTTTGTGTGCTGCTGCAGATGGAGGCGGCAGGGGGATGCGTGACTGAATCAGGGGGCGGAGGTGAGCTCAGCCCTGCTACCCCTGAACCTGCACAGCAAGAAACAGACCAAGAGCCAAGAGAGGCCTTAGCTGTCTCCAAGCCTGACACTGAGCTCAGTCCGCCTCTCATCACTATCAACAAAGGTAGGGGAGGAAATAATGGAAACGCTTTATATTGACACTATCTGGGAAATGATTTTCTAGGAACAAAAAAAGAAACTCACTATTCAGTAGAATTTTTCACTTTAAAACAGGCCCCTGCACTTGTAGGGAAGGTAGGGCCTAACAAAGGCTCAGAATCACAAAGCTCACGGTGTGAAGCAGGGATGCAGAAGGCCCAGAGGTCCAGCCTAACAAGGCAGTGAAGTTGCTTGGCTTATCCCGGAGAAAGAGTGAGACCCCTAGGGAGTCTGGCACCCTGAAGGGGTCCTCCCAGAGACTGTTCCAAAGCTTTGGCCATAGCACCGATCCTGTGGATCTGTGACAACATTGTTCGGTACTTTCAATTAAATGATAAAGACAATAAGGCAAGGGCTTCTTTAGGAGACAGGAAAAGCAATATTTAGGAGTTATCTAATAACCAGCGCAAAAGAGGAAAGAGCTCAACAAAAATAGGTAGCAACAGATTCATAGAACTACAGATTAGAAAAAAATGTTGACCGATAACTAATACTATGGGGAAATTGAATATGCTGATGATAAACATTACTGAAAACCTCTAAGGTATACATAACAGAATTTCTATGAGAAAGAAAATACATGTGACAAGTTGTTGGTTCATGAACTTGAAGGGGTTCAAAAGCAATCTCACCAGTTAAAATGATCAGCAAGAGGAAGTTACACATCCTAGTGAAATATGTGTGTTTTCCATTGTAATCATAGTAACTTTCATATTCCGGTTATTCCATATGCTGAAGTTATTAAAACCTATCTGGAAGTAGGAGGCTTGCCAAAAATATGTGAGATTGATCATGAAAATTTAGATGAAGAAATAACAGAAGTTTTAGAGGCAATAGCAAGTATGAAAAGTGGTGAAATTCCAGGGTCTAACGGGTTTCCAGCTTAATTTTAAAATGTATTTAGAAGGTATTAGTTGGGTCTTTAATGGATATTATTAATACTGCTCTGGAAGCGTAGCCCTTTTTAATTACTTCCATCTTGCTCTGCCCTGACTGGCTGCAAAGCCTCTGAAATAAAATTTGAAACAAAAACCTTCACACCAAAATAGTCCTTTTCTCTCCAGGCATTTCAGCTGGGGTGCAGTTTTCCTAATGTTCCTCCACAGTTTGGAAGAGTCAGAACATTTCAGTCTCATCCTCCCTTGCCTGGGAGAGTTTAGTCCATAGTCCACAAAGGAAGTCAACAAACTAGCATTGATATGTATAACAACCTGTCCTGAACTCAGAGGTCATCAGCCCTGGTCCAGCAATGCACTTAAGCATGTGCTTAGCTTTAAGCATCTGAGTAAATCCATTGTCTTCATTGGGACCCTCATACACTTAAAGGTAAGCACATTCTGGAGTGTTTTGCTGGATCAGGGCTAGAGTTCTGAGCACTTTGCAGAACTGTGACCTTATTACTGATTAAACAAAGACTGTGAATGGCTAGCCAACTACAAAAGCAGTTTCTCCTCCCTTGGTGTTCACACCTCAACTGCTAGAAGAGGGCCTCACCCTCCCTGATTGAACTAACCTCGTTATCTCTAGACTGATTCTTGCCTGCATATTTATACCTGCCTCTGGAAATTTCCATTACATGCATTTGACGAAGTGGGTATTCACCCACGAAAGCGTATGCTCCAATACATCTGTTAGTCCATAAGGTGCCACAGGGCTCTTTGTTGCTTTTTACAGATCCAGACTAACACGGCTACCCCTTTGATACTTGACCTTATTACTGTTGCTCCTTTGTCCTGAACAGTTAACAGATAGTCTGGACATTGCAGCTTGCATGGGTGGCAGGTATCATAGGCTGGGGGAGGCTCTGCCTCCCCAAATAGTGAGGTGTGGCCCCACCCATGCTCTGCTCTCAGGCTCCTTTCTGCCTGCTTCCCGCTTGTGGCTGGAGTCCATTTTCCATCTGGGGTGGCCCCAGCTCAGGCTGCGCCACCTGCCCTCCTTGTGCTCCAGGGCTGGGGGGCTGCAGCCACGCTGCCTGCCCTCCCAGTGCTCCGGGGAGGGGAAGCTGCCTCTGCACTGCCAGCCTCCTGGTGCTCCGGGGGAGGGGAGGAGGAAGGCTGGGGTGGGGACTGGTGGCTCCGGTGGGGCGGGGCCTTGGGTGGAAGGGGTGTGGCTGAGGCCTAGCCTCCCCCACCTGGTGATTCACACACTACCCATGGCAGCTTGTTTCCATTAGGAGAACTCCAAGCCTGCCTTTCCAGCTTTCACTCTGCCCAAAAAGCCACACTACCAGAATTTCTCCTGCTTTTTCTTTGCTTTGTGTCTGCTCTCTGGTTCACTGTTTACCCATGCCCTGATGGACAGCAGCAACCATATCAATCCCTGGCCCCTGAGTTTGCATTCACTTTAGTCCTTGGGCAATAGCATTCATTGTTTTAGCTATCACTAAATGAAGGGGCATTTAATCGATCCCTCATTCACCTGAATGGAAGGTGACTAGCATGACCATCAGCTTCACTGTAGTTTCTGATTGATCAGACTTGTTTGCTGGGAGCCTCCCAACATCCAGCATAACAATATAGAGCTGAATCAGGACCTCAACATCCAAATGTCCTAATAGCCAGACACAGTCACAGACTCTTCCATTCCACAACAGACTCCCTGTCTATTCCAATATACAGCCACCTACCATGCATGCACCCAGTTCTTCACAGTCACACAAGCTCAGGGCATCTGCACCTGTACTTCCCCTCAGTGGTCCAGCAAAGGCACCCACTCTCAGGCTTCCAGCTCCCGAGCCATTGCTTTCTTGTGTGGAGTCCTGTGTCCCTGTTTCTCCTGACCAGAGTATCTCTAGGTTGAACAGTTCCTTGTCTTCACTGTGTTATTCCCAGCAAAGAAGAGTCTGCCTAAGCAGGCCTGTTTGCCTCCCCCCTCAGTGACAGTACACAGCGTGACTGCCCATAGTTATAAGTTATCACACAACTTTTCCTAAGCAAGCATATTTTATTCTTAAGGTAAAAGCACTACAGAGAAAACACATTAAAACAATAAAAGAACCCATACCAATAAGCTTACCAGAGATCACCCTCCACCCCTTGCCCAAAGGCTCTGGTCAGAGTGTCAGTCCTTTCAACCGTTCCCTATGAATCTCCTCCCACTGCTGTAGAATGGAGATCTTGTCCATTTGCTGGATCAGATCAAAAGCTCTGAGGCTGTTTAAAACCAGATTACTTATCCAGAAATCCGCTCTTTGTCTGTTGGTCCCGGGAGAATCCAGTCTGAACAATATATGTGAACCTCTCTAGGATGGTGGCTTCAAAGGACTGATAACTGAAAGAATTACTTTTGCAGACACTATCCTAGAGCAGTTTCATATTATCTCACAATAACACTTGAACAATTACATTTTGAATAGTATGGACCCCCAAAGTATTAAACTCAATTCAGTAAGGTTTGTCCAGGATATTGTTAATTTATCATGTTAACGTTGTGTGTTAGTGTGACTGTGAGGAAAGGGATTTGCATTGTGGATAATTATGTTTTGGAAAAGAAAGCAACTTTGTTGTGTGGCTGAGGAGTCTATGAGTGTGTTTGTGTGGTAAGGCATGTAAATGGATGTTGATACTGGTTTACCGGGTGATTCCCTTCATTTTTAATAATTATGTTTAGAGGAAATGCACTTAAGCAACCTCATGTATGGGAATATTACATCAACAAGGGAGCAGGAAGAACATATTTTTAATATAAGAGATAGAAAGACCATTCAGGACAATAAAGGATACTCTATCTAGAAACTGGAATATTTTAAAAATTAGTCAACTTAAAAAAAAAAAATCAAGTTCACAGAGTGCTTTTAATTTTTAGAGGGGCACAATTTTAGTTTATGTCTGTGTTATTTATCTGGAATCACACAGCATAGGATTCTTTCACACCAGTGATATAGAATATTGATGAAGAATCGATGTATGCTTTTTAAAGCTAGCTCTAGGGCTGATCAAAATTTTTCTGTCAAAACTGAAACAGAAAATTGGGTTTTTCAACTAAACTGCAACTCCCATGAGGCACTCTGTAGGTGTTTTGAATCAAAAATGTTTATTTTCAGCTGCAAGCTTTTGGCTGATAATGTTAGGTTTTCAGCTAGAATTTTTTAAGTTTTTGACTGAAATTTTTAAATTTAAATTTTTCGTCAAAAATTTCCATGGGAAAAAAGACAGTATTCCAACTTACTCTAAATAGTACATATGACTGAAAAGTGGATTTTATTATTATTTAATATTGGTATTATAGCATTCAGAGGCCCAATCAGGACCAGGGCTTCATTGTTCTAGATGCTGTACAAGCATACATGAAGACACAATCCCTCCCTCAATGAGCTTGCAAGACAAGTGACATACAAAGGGTAGTGGGAGACCATTACAATTAAATATATACATTTACAATTTTCTTCTTCTAATAATTATGAATAGTCCAGTTCATAGAATATCAGGATTGGAAGGGACCTCAGGAGGTCATTTAGTCCAACACCCTGCTTAAAGCAGGACTAATCCTCAGACAGATTTTTGCCTCAAATCCCTAAATAGCCCCCTCAAGGATTGAGCTCACAACCCTAGGTTTAGCAGGCCAATGCTCAAACCACTGAGCTATCCCACCCCGTGCAAACATTACTTTCCTTGAGGAGTGCTGCACTCCAAATTAAAAGTACTGCTCACAGGGTAAGGTACAATTTGAGTAAGGGTAGCAAAATCAAGCCCAAAGACATTGATTTCTTAGAGACACTGTGACAGAGATAGGTCTTGAGGAGAGAGTAGTGGCACTATGGATTAGTTCAGGGAAATATTTGCATTCTTCCTGTCAAATACATATGCATGTATTTGTTTAATTTATGCTTGCAGTGTTACAATTTTTTTCAATTAACATGTAATAAAAAAATCCCCCAAATGATTGTGCATGTGGTTCTATTCTGTTGTTAAATAGATACTCAGTTTCATTTGCACCAAGGAAGGGCTCGCTGATCTATAATTCCCAGAATTTTCCTTAGTTCCTTTTCAAAGATAGATGCTTTATAGCAACTTTCCTATCATCACTTGTGATTGCTGGTGTTAAAGATGCACTGTATTGCATATACAGCCAGTTAATATGAATAACTATAGCTTGCCATTTCTTTATCCTAGATGGTGAAGGAAAGGGCCACAGGCGTAGAGGTGCCTTTAAGAAGAACACTGAGCCAAGATCAGCTATAACAGTGTCATCTTCAACTGCTGCTGTTTCGGCAAGTGATTTCATTTTAAAATCTCTTGTCACCTAACTTTTGTCTTTTAACTATCAAAGCTTTTCCTTTACAGATCATTCTCTAAGGGTTCATTGTCAAAATACAGTTGCTAAATTTGGTACAGACCTGCAAGGTGCTAAGGCCTGGATCCTCGAAGATATTTAGGTGCTTAATTCTCATTGAAATCAATGGGAGTTTGGCACCTGCATACCTTTGAGGATCTGGGCCTAAGTGCCTTTTGGGTGGTGCCGAGTTCCTTCAACCTCTGTTGACAGCAATGAACAGCAGTTCCTAGGAAGCCCTCGTGACATGTGCAGAAGCAGGCCTGTTATTTTCTATGGTTACAATATTTTTATATTTGGTTTCTGTGCCTCACACAGTGGTTCACCTCTTTTCTTTGTCTTCATAGGTTAAAGATAACCTAGGAAGACTTGACGAAGTGCTTCACAAACAAAGTGAAGGAAGCTTACACTAGGAGTGTATCCTCATTCTGCTCCCATTCATGATCTGAATAAAAATGTCAATCTGCTGTATAGCTTCTCTGTGTCACAATCCTCACTCAGAAAATAATTTAAAATATCCTACAGCAGTGGAATTGTCAAAAACCAACAACAACAAACCTACATCAGATGATATATATAAAATGATGCTTGATTAGTCACCTAAATAACCATATTAAGAGACAAGGAGGGACTGAATTTCCAGTATTTTATCCATCAAAGAGATAATAAACTCTTACTGCAGTGACATTAGCTAGAGCACTAATTAAGAATGGCACCACTAACTGCTCTAAATTAAACTTAAATTCTCCTGTTATATCTAGCCAGTATCACTAATAATTGTACATTCAAGTGGTAAGTCTTCTGACTCTTGTTGAATGACATTTGGCTTGAGGGATACTGGAATTGGAACTTTCATCCTGGGCATATTGTAATACAAAACAAGAAAATCTGTTACTGGCATGGAAGTCAGAGCTATTACATTAATAATAGAGATGGCCCATGAATGGAAGAATTCTGTGTGGATCAGAAAAATGTGGCTCTTAGAGGCATAAGAATAGATCGGCCAAGTAACTAGTTATTTAGCTCTTCTTCCTGTGTCCTGGGCTCAGAGAGGTAAGGGAAATGCTTCTTAGAGGTAGGAAAGGATGCTTAGAAACATCAGGATAGATTTTCTGGTGCAAGACTAAAGTGTAGAGGAAAAGGTGGCTTTAAGTCACATTTATGCTCCCCAATTCAGTGACCAAGTGAGGGTCAACCCAATCTCTGAGGTAATTAAGAGCATGCTAACAGCTGCTATAATTTGTACCTGACTGTCCCGTGCCCCAAGAACTGTTCCATTAGCTGGAGATTGCTGGAGTATAAGGACATTGTGGCCGCATCCCATTTTTCCCAGCCATACCTCCTGCACTGGGAACAGGGAGGAGGGGAGTTGTAAGAGCAACTAAGGCAGCCCCATACCACACAAGCAGTTTCCTGCAGATGAAGGGAATGCTCAGGTTGGTGGTTAAGATGGCTGTATGACTGCTTTGTGCCGCAGGACCCTGCAAACCAGAGGACCTGGCTCATTGGAATGAATCTTTACTTTTCATTTTTCTATGAAGTGTATATTTCTTCTTATAAAATTGGTAAAGATTTGCTATTTATTCTAAAATTTCTTCTTCACCATGTGTTTTCCTCCTTATTATACAGATCTGAAGATTGTTTAAAAATCCTTTATCTGTATGGGCTTTTCTCTTTCCATTTCTATTACAGTCCTTCTCTGAGCTACATCTGAAAGCCCAGTTAAACATGTTCCAGTAAGAGAGGAGAGAGAGGCTGATGGTGATTTTGCTGTGGAGCTGTTTGTTTGTTTCTGCTGAGTAACACTCTTGCAATGGTAGTTCACAGTGCTGATAGTAGAGATGGGCATGGAGCAAAGCTGAGAAAAAAACACTTAGAGGTTTAGAAGCTGGATTCCCAGAGTTCAGCATCTATGGATTAGGTCCAGTTTTGACATACGTTTTTATTGTGAATTTAGGTCTGAGTACACCTCTATTTCTGAGGTGCAGATGTGAAGTTTTAATTGTACTGGCCCTGTAATGTATAATATTTTTGCCTTTGAGAGTTCCCTAGAACTGATGTTCCTCTCTTTTTTTATTTAACTTTTTAATGATATTTTCTTGTACAATATTGTAGATATCAATCTATGCAACTATTTGTATCATTACTGTAAAATAAAAACTTTAAAAATTTTTAAAATGTGTTAAAAAGCATTTCACTAAGCCAAGTAATGTACCTTCCATCAAATCTCCCTGTTTAAATAATTGTTGAAACTGTCTTAAAAAGCAACAGCATATGCTGCTTAAATTTTAAATGAAAAAAAGGGTGCTGAAAAATAATATATTTTCTAAAACATTTTTATCTTCTAGCCAAATGGGAAGAAAAATGTAGTGCTATCCAGTGAAGCTAAGAAAGAATTGGCCAAGCAGGCCAAAGTCACCAAGGAGGAGAGAAGAGCTCAGTTAGACGACAGACACAAGTATTTGATATTAAGATTAGCAGATGGGATAGGCTTAAATGAACAGGAAGTAGAGGACTTCGTTATTTCTGATGAAAAGGTAATATTTATTTTGTATCTATTAAATGTTTCCTAAATTGCCATACATCAGATTTTTCTCAGAATATTTTATAATTAACTAGCACTATAATTTTGTTTTAGTTTCAGCTTGTAGGAGAATTCTTTGCAGAGAACAGACTTAAAAAGTTACTTTTCTTTTACCAAGATGCATGGCAGGTATGTTTCTAGTGTTACTGTTGCAAATAGCAAAGTTAGATTAAAACATTTTTGAAAGGAAATTGCATATTTATTAGAAAGCTCAGAAAATCTTAAAGAGCATTCTCTTACATGTACATTTGTATTTACAAACCATAGGTCTAATTCTGCTCCCTCTGAAGTCACTGGCAAAATCCCCATTGACTTCAGTGGGAACAGGAGCAGGCCCTCTTGGTATGGTGTGGTATGGTATTATTCTTAATCTCAGTAGAAAACAGAAGACTCAGAAATGGCCAAAAGAGGAAGTTATCAAGATTTAAAAAGGGATTGACTGTTCACTTTGGTAAACTGTTCACTATGATAAGGCACTCAAAAACTAGAGGAACTAATTGTGAAAACAGGAGAATTGGACCAACTATTTCATTCTTCCCCTCTAGTCTGAACCATGCCCAGCTCTAGTGACAGGGAAGCACTGATTCAAGAGCAGGGGCGGGCGCTCTGCTCTTTCCATGCGGCTTTGAACGACCTGCTCTCATGAAGGAGGCTTGCCTATGAAATGTTGGAGACGAAGTTTTCTGACTTTTTTTCCCTTCCTCCTCTGAGGTTTTCTGTGAGAGGGGAACTTTTAAACCAATTGCAGGAGGCTGTGATTGTGCACTCGTTACGCTGATAAAACTGAGCCAAGGATTATGTCTAGGGCTATGGATTCATCTCTGATTCAGAATAAACTATAGTTATAGTTCATACATTTAATTAGGATGAATTACATAATGATTAATAGCTTCCATGGAATTTTTATTTTAGTAACATCTTATTTATAATTTATTTGGCAGCAAAAGTCAAATGTTCCTTTGAGGACAGATGGGTCTTCCCCAAGTTCACTTTTGCAGAAGAAGTTATTTATTACCATGGGTTCTACCGAGGTATGATCCATTTATTCCTTAGATTAAATTTGTGAATGCTTTCATGATGGAAAATATGGTATACTGGAAAGTGCTAAATATTGTGTAATGTTAAAATAGCTTTATATAATTGTTAGACATACCAGTGTCTCCATAATTACAAGTTCTCCCACCAGATTATAAACTGAGACGGGAATTCTACAGGAAAGCTGACTTTGAAGGCACTGATGTTTAACAGATTTCAGAGCTCATTGTCAGGAGGAGAGCTGGTCAAATAATTCATTGTTAATAGTATTGTAAGTGTTGGAATTTTTTTTTAAACAAGTGCTTGTAATTCATGAATTATATTTTTCACTATTCAGTCATTTCTAGTTTAGAGGTAGAGCTCACAATAAAAAGAAATTTTTGTTCTTTAAAATGTACGTATGTTTTGAGAATGTATATTTTAAAGGATAAAAATTATGTGTATTCTTCCAACAAAATACTTTTAGTTTTGATTCTATTCTATTCTATATAGGGAATACCTCCCCCATAACTGTTATATCTGAGCATCTTCTAGTAGTGCACTAAGTGACATTTGGGCTCAACCTCCAAATAGGAGTTGTGGCGGTAAACAACTTAATTAGTTTTAATAGACAGCTGGACAAATTTTTGAATGCAGTTGTGTGATGAGGTTGCTTGTGATGGTGCGGGGCAAGGTTCAACAGCTCTGGAGCTCACTTCTAATTTATATCTTATGTGGGAGAAAAACAAGTTCTCAATCTGATATTGGTTGCAACATGCCAGAGGCAGCTTTATTTTCTTTAACACTTGCAAGGGGAGAGTACTCACGGGCAGGGGTTCCCCTCCCGAGGCAGGTCTCCGTTAGATAAACAATTAAGGCAAGCATTTATACCTAGTGACATACAGTAATGATCAACAACTGCATTTTGTTTATACATATTCCTTTCTGATATCTTACTTTTCTCAGCAATTTCTGTTACAGTCTGCATTCTAATCTTATCAAAAACAAGGTCGAAAAACAGCATCCGTTACAGTTATTTTCCACTTGCCCTGGCCTTACTTGGAAGTCTCGCGTTATTAGCTGTTAGAGTTAGCCTGACTCTTGCTCTTCCTGGAAGACTAAGATGTCTGCTCTTTCCCCAACTTCCACACTTATGTTCCTAAAGCTCATGCTTCAGGGTTTCAGCCTGCCACTAGCAAGAGTCAGGAAAGGATGACCCCAATGTATTCTGGGAGAGGTTTTTTATCTTTTTCCTCTGTTGCACCAGGGATGGCCACAGCTCTCTCTCAGGGGCTTGGCTGGCTGATTCTTGCTCATATGCTCAGTGTCCAACTGATCACCAGATGTGAGTCAGGATGGAATTTTCCCCCAGGTCAGATTGGCAGTGATTTTGGGGAGGGGCGGAGGTTGCATTTGTCTGCAATGTGTGGGTGCAAGTCACTTGGCAGAAGTATCTGCATATATTTAATTTAACTATTTCCCTGACGTTGAGTACTGGTGCACCTCGGTCCCTCCTGTTCTCTGTCTGTGGCACATAATTGTCTAATCTCTTGTGGGTTGTAATACTTGCCTCTCATTTCGGTTGTTGAGTTTAGTCTGCAGGTGCTGGGTGATGCTGGTGGTCCGTGATATACAGGAGGTCAGACTAGAAGATTTAATGGTCCTTTCTGACCGTAAACTCTATGACTTTGTCAGCAGGGTCCACATGATCAGGTAGTGCACAGCAGGCTGGTGCAGGGTAGATTGACCCCCGGCTTGTTGCAAACTAAGTGTTTGTGTAGACAAGCCCTCAGAAAAGGCATGTTAAAAAAGAGTGTCTTGCACTTGGAGCACACAGTGGTGAGGTTTGTGGTGATCTTTAGTTCCTGGGGAAGTTCATTCCATAGTCTAAAACCATGAAAGCTCAGTCTCTTGCACAGATGAGCTTTACCTTATTGCAGAAAGTCGTGCTGTGCCTAAGGAGTCGAGTCATGGTCCTTGTTCCGGACTCTTAGCGATCTTTTAGATATTCTGTGCCCTGGCCATTGAGTGCCTTCAGGATAAGAACAGAGACCTTGAACTTGGCTTAACGTTCTATGGGAAGCCACGGTAGAGAGCTAAGGACAGGTGTGATGGCCTGCGTTACTGAGGAGATGCACTGCAGTGTTCTGTACTAGTTGGAGTTTCCTAATGGATGGTGATTTCATGCCCACAGGGCCGGCCTTAGGACTGGGCAAACGAGGCCCACGCCCAGGCTGCCGTAGCCAGGGGGGCACCACAAGGGGCTTGAGCTTCCCCTGACTGGCTGTGGCAGGACTCCTCTCTTCTCCGGCCCCTCCCCTGTGCTGGGCCGGCGGGCTTCTCCACACCCATACCCCCCTGCCCCTCCCTCCTTCGCTCCTCAGCCAGCCAGCTGAGGGCTCCAGCTCTGTCTCAGCCCCGAGGAGCCCAGAGTGGCGTGGCCGGGGCTGGTCACTGGTGGCGTGGCCCACCGCTTGCTGCCCGGAGTGGAGCTGAGACCCTCCCTCCCTGCCTGTGGTCCTGCACCGCTTGGTCTCCAGCAGGGCCTGGCCGGGCTGGAGCCAGGAGGAGCGAAGCTTCCACGTGGTGGTGCGGAAACTGGGAGGGGGGACTTAAAGTGACAGTATGCTTACTTTGTTTTGACCATCTCTAGTTGCCTATATCTGTATGGTGTCTAACACAGTCGGAATCTCATCATTGATTGCGGTTCTTAAGTGATACCGTAATATAAATAAATAATAAAGAGAAACATGGAGCACAGAATTTTATTCAGATTTAAAGATTTTCATTTTATTTGTAAGCTCATTTAGCTGTAGATACTTGTAATTTATCTGAGCGTTGTCTGAGAAACTGATAGTGCAGTTTGCCCATGGTTCTAATCCACCAGAAGGGAAAAAGCTGATATTAGACATTTAAATATGGGGGGCAGGGATAGCTCAGTGGTTTGAGCATTGGCCTGCTAAACCCAGGGGTGTTAATTCAATCCTTGAGGGGGCCACTTAGGGATCTGGGGCAAAATCAGTACTCAGTCCTGCTAGTGAAAGCAGGGGGCTGGACTCAATGACCTTTCAAGGTCCCTTCCAGTTCTAGGAGATAGGATATCTCCATTAATTAATTAATTAAAATGTATTTGGATTGAAAAAAATACACTTTTAGGGAATTTTTTTTAATTAAATAAATGGAAGGAAGGAATATTCCAAAATGGTTCATTCTGGCCTAAAAATACAATGAATCTATGAAAGTACTTCAAATGCTTAAAAATTGAACATTTCCTCGAGTATGCTCAATGAATTAATGCCAGCTGAGAAACAAAGCTGAGTGATTGATATTTGAGAATCAGTTATTTGCCTATAAACGTACAGTAGTCTCAGTAAATAGTTTGTTAAATATTTTCAAGTAATTGATTTTTCTTTATAATTTAGTTTTTGTCTCTTTCCAATTTGTTGAGTATATTATTTTTACTTGTATGTATTATATCTGTCTTTTTTTTTTACAGGGCTTAACAGGAACTTGTGCATTTTTTCTAAGGACTACAGATAAAGCAATAACTACAGCAAATATCTCTCAGGTCAGGCAAAAATCAGATAATATTTACAGCTTGCTTAAAATTTTAGGACTTGATCCTACAAATCTTTACTCACACATCTAGTCTCAATGGAGTCAGATAAAGCAGCAGGGAGTATTTGCATGAAAAGGACTACTTGGATATGTTAGGATGTTCCTTTATGATCTGGAAAAATATTTACAGCCTAGCAGTGTTCTGATGTGAATAATTATGCAGGTAGCTATTCACAGGATTTATGATGAACATCAGAAAAGATGTAATAACCCATTGTATGAGTAAAATTCCCTTATTTTCCGAAGTGAAAATGTAAAATTCAATAGAGAAATGTTTAAACCTGAAGAGTTTACACATATGACTAATTCTTACTCATGCAAGTTACCCAAATAAAGTAAATGGGGCTGATCACATGAGTAAGGGTTGTGGGCTGAGGCCTAAGTCCAGAATCATAATCAGAGGATTAAGGAAGGAAACTTGGGATTCAGGCCCCATCGTCTAAGCCGGTGTGAGCAAACTTTTTGGCCTGAGGGCCACATCTGAGTATAGAAATTGTATGATGGGCCAGGAATGCTCACGAAATTGGGGGTTGGAGTGTGGGAAGGGGTGAGGGCTCCGGCTGGGGGTGTGGGCTCTGGGGTGGGGCCAGAAATGAGGAGTTCAGGGCAGAGCCGTAACAAGGAGTTTTTGTGCCCGAGACAAGGGCCGGCTCCAGGCTCTTCGGTGGCAATTCTTGGAGGGAAGGACCTGCCGCTGAATTGCCGCTGCCGCTCCATTCGTTGTTTGGCGGCAATTCGGCAGCGGGTCCCTTAGTCCCTATCAGAGAGAAGGACCCGCCGCCGAATTGCCGCCGAAGAATGAATGAAGCGGCGGCGGCAATTTGGTGGCAGGTCCTTCCCTCCGAGAGAGACTCAGGGACCTGCCGCCGAATTGCTGCCGAAGAAGCGCCGCCGATCGTGGCTTTTTTTTTTCCTCCGCCCTGCTTGGGCGGTAGAGCTGCGCCCCTTCGCTTTGCACACCCGAGGTGAGGGCCTCACTCACCTCGCCCTTGTTAGGGCACCGGTTCAGGGTGCAGGAGGGTGCTCCGGGCTGGGATCGAGGGGTTCGGAGGGTGGGAGGGGGATCAGGGCTGGGGCAGGGGGTTGGGGTGCAGGGGATGAGTGGGTGAAGGTTCTGGCTGTGGGTGCAGACTCTGGGGTGGGGCTGGGGATGAGGGGTTTGGGATGTATGAGGGTGCTCTGGGCTGGAACCGAGGGGTTTGGAGGGCAGGAGGGGAATCAGGACTGGGGCAGGGGGTTGGGACGCGGAAGGGACTCGGGTGCAGGCTTTGGGTGGCGCTTACCTCAAGCAGCTTCTGGAAGCAGCGGCATGTCTCCCCTGCAGCTCCTACATGGAGGCATGGCTAGGTGGCTCTGTGTGCTGCCCCGTCTGCAGGCGCCACCTCTGCATCTCCCATTGGCTGCAGTTCCCAGCCAATGGGAGCTGCAGAGCCAGCGCTTGGGGTGGGGGCAGTGTGCGAGCCCCCTGGCTGCCCCTATGTGTAGCAGCCCAGTGGGTGGACATGCCACTGCTTCCGAGAGCCATGCGAAGCCATGGCACAAACGGAGGGGGGCAAGCCCCAGACCCTGCTCCCCAGTGGGAGCTCAAGGACCGGATTAAAAGGTCTGACGTGCCAGATGTGGCCTGTGGGCCGTAGTTTGCCCACCCCTGGTCTAAGCAGACTCAACATAGTGAGTCAGTGAGACACTGAGTTTATTGGTGAGTGAGGAGGTCAATATTGTGGAATGCACTTGGAGGAAACAATGGGATAGACCTGTCTGGGGTCGGGAGGAACAGTTGTTTTGACAGAGACGAGGATAAATGCATCAATAGAGTCTGAGAAGGCAGTTCCATGATGTGAGAACATGAAGCTTTGGTGTATCCAGGCCCCATTTAATCTTTATCCACGAGTCAGAAGGACCTCAAATGGGAACAAAGCAGTAGAATGCAGGAATAAAGAGAGCTCTGCAGGATGCAGCTACTGAAGCTAGTGAACTTAGTCTTTCTAAAAGCCAAGAAATATACATGAATACCAGCAAATGTCTTAGATTGCCTTCACCTTATCTAGTAAAATATTTATAACAGCACCATTACAGAGGAGAGGGAGAGAGACATTTTCAGCAGAAATTTGAAAAAGGAGTTGAGGATGCTCAGCATAACTCAGGATTGTGTCTCCCCCCACCCCGATTTCAACAGAAGCACGTTTCTGGCTCTAAGGCCCTCTGTCAAAAAAATCATTAAACTTGTGTTTAACTTAAGTATTTGCTTAACTTTAAGTGCTTTTCTGAATTTGAATGAACTTAATTTTGTGCTTAAATGCTTAAGTATTTTGCTTAACCAGGGCCTAAGTTAGCACACAGGTGAAATTGTGGCTTTGTTTCTTTAATAATTTTAAATTGTTTTTGTATTTTGTGATAATTTAAAATTAATTGATGGTTTATTTTTGCTTTTAAAACAAAGTGGTGTGACTATTTACTTTAAATTGTTTAATTTACCCCTCATCTTGAATCTGGGTGCATTAAACATCTGTGCCCCAATCCTGCAAACACTTATGCATGTGTTTAAATTTAGTCACATGAGTAGTCACGCTACTAATATGAGTAAAGCTATGCATCTGTTTTAAATGTTTGCAGGATCAAGTCTTGGTAACATACAAACACAAGTGTTACTAACAATTGGCTCCAAGCCTTGCTTTCCTCTACTCACTGTCAATGCAAGTTCCTTTTCAGCTGCACAACCAAATTATGCAAACACCAAATTGAATAGATGCACCTTTAAGAACATTTTAAAATCGATATTCCCTAAAACTAAAGGCAAGATATAATCCAAAGCATATCCCTACCCTATACAGCAAAATAAAATTAAAATCTTTCAAGACATTTGGAGGGATTGTCATTTTCAGGAAACACTGAAATAGCTTTATAAAGGGAATCCAAACATTCCAAATTTAACATACAAAAATAAAAAAAGAGAGAGTCTGAGTCTATACTCTTCCGAACTATTGGTACATTTATTTTTATAAAAGCTGATGAATTTTGTTGCACAGCTTCTTTCCTCATTCATCACTAATGGGTTAATGCCGCCCACTTATGGACTTCAGGAATGGTCAAGTGTTGCTTCTGGAGACTCCAGGACTATGCCCATCCTTCATCTGTGGCTACCAGATTTTCTGCCTTTGGCAGTAGAGCAAGTTGGTGGTTTAGTTTCTCCCAACTATTTTATTTTATTTTAATTGTTATTCATTGTTGTGCAGTAGTGATTTATAATCTTCCTCCCTTCCTCTGCCTCCTCCCCTGGATGAGGTAAAGACCAGTGTGATGGTCTCAGCCACCTGGATCCAGCACTGCAGTGCCTCTCTGCTGGACTCCTCTGCCACTGCTCGGGCATGGCAGAGACATCCTGCAAACACTGGGCTAAATCTAAGCAGTATTCCCGCTGTGAGGCAGCTTTTACAAGCTCTACAGAGGGTTTACTATGCTGTGCCTGTTCTCAGCCAGCTGACCTTCACACTGCCAAAACACAGAGCTTAGAGTCGGTCAGGAATGTCAGGTCCCCATCCTGCCCTGAGGAACCGGGACTCCAACATGAAAAAGCCTGATTGGCAGCCTCTGAGCTTTTGGTCAGGGAATATAAGGACAAGGAGGACACTATCCGGGCAGCTCCCTGGGTAAGTCCTGCAACAGACCTGGCTTGGGGGGGGGGGGGGGGGGAAATGTCACTGAAAGGACCCAAGTTCACCCCCACATACTGAAGTGGGTCCTTGACTCACTCAGGAATGAAGCAGGGCTCCTAATCTGCTCCTCTTCCTCCCACTGTGAATCGGGGGATGAGTGCTGCAAACCCCAGAGACTCTGGGTCACGAAAAGGAAAAACAATTGTGTCCTTCCCAAGGCAGCAATTTGTATTCTTAAATGAACATGTGAGGAGAAGATCAGGGGTTAAGCCCCTTTTCCTTTTCCTTCCCTCCAGAAGGAGTGTTTTCTGGGGCTTTTCTCCTACACACAGGCTCTCACAGTGCGCTGAATCAGGCTCACCGCCCTTTGTCCCCCGCAGTATGTCTGGGTTTGCAGAAAAGCCTGGCCCTCTTGTGCAGCTCTGCCTCAGACTACAGCGTAATTGGAACTGTGCCTGGCTGGCTCTCAACCCAAGGATCCTCTCTCTGTCACAGACAAGGGCTCGGGTTCAGGCAGCAGTGGAATGGGATTTGTGCCTTGTGATCAGCCATAAACCCTTGCTCTGCCAAGGAAAAGGGCTGAGTCTGAAAGGCAGGGAAAGGTCTCTATCTTGCTGACCACCCCTCATCTGCTCCACAGACTGGCTCCACAAGCAGACCAGAACAGAGGCACATGCGGACTCTGTTCCCACAGAGGTGCACCATCATGGGATTATAGAGGGGTAAATGAGAAATCCCTTCCTATGTTCAAAATGATCCTGATTTACTGAGTAAAGCCCTGAGCAGTACTAGGTTTTTCCTGCAGTACTTACTTGCATACTAGCCAGCCTGAGGGAGCAGGTAGGCAGCCTTTCAGGCTCCCAGAGATATCTAGCAAGCTACTTCCCCAATTGCAGTATTTGGTCCATTACCCCTCCTTGGTTTGGTGGTCTCGAGGTCATGTTGAATAGCATACTACCTCTCTCCTGTAAAAAGCCAGGGGAAGTACCACAGATGCACCACCAACCCCCTCCACAAAACTGGCTGTACTCTTTCAAGACAGGATGCCAGAGTCCTGCAAGGAACTCATTAATATTAATAAAGCATCTTCCCTTTCAAGCATTATTAAATACACAGTTTCACATAGATGCCTCCTTGAGAACCATCATAACATCCAAATGAGGCCATCTGATTAAAATCAAATGTTAAACTAAAAGTCATATAAAACCAAAGAATTGTGGTAACTTTGGGAAGCCTAACATTGATAAAGCTGTAGCTCTGTAGGTGAAAGACACAGTCACACCCTCAGAAAAGGACTTCCTTCCAAAAGTGCCCATAGACCATAAAACTGATGCCACACTGCACAGCAATTTCAAATCTTCAGTGAAAGCTTTGCAGAGCAAAGGTTTTTCATATATTCAGTAAGGAAAGCCCACTTGGTGTAAACAAGTGGCTCATCATCTAGCATAATGATCCTAGCTTGAAGTGAGACATCTTAGGTTCTGTCCTGGTCAAATCCTTGATGTGATTTGTGATGTGCAATGGTTTCTAACTTGATGGGTACAAAGAAGCCATGTTACACTCAGGACAGCAATCAGTCATCCTAAACAGATACCTTTTGCATCCAAACTTACAGGTGAGGAACCATTTGGGGAAACAGTAGAGAAATTAGTAACTGAGAGTGCACAGAGACTTCAGTCTTTGTTATCAATGCCAGCACAGCAATCCGACCAACATCAATGGTATCCAAGAAGGGACTTTTCCCCGGGCAGAGGGAAAAATCAGGAGCAGAAGTTTCCAAAGAAATCTGGATATATTTTGCTCCAAAACAAAAGAATTGCCAGCATGACAAAGACAAAGAGCATTTGTGTATGAGAGCTCACAGTTCCTGTACAAGACTCTTCCTTCTTATCCATGCTCTGCACCTAGAGCCTTGAGAAATAGGTGGTAGTAATCACAGCAAGGGACAGGTCACAATTTACACACTTATACTCCATGTATAGACAATTTACCAATCTGTAGCCTGTCCTGAGAAACAGACCCATTCATTACTGGGCAGCTGCTGGAAAGGATTTTGTAGCTACCACTGTTTCAAAATCAAGAAGAGATTTTGATCCCAATGCTGAGAGTTGCTCACAGGAGTCAAAACAGACAAGGATCTGGCCATAATTTTACCACGATGGTAGAGATTAGCAAAGAACCAAAACTTCATTGCATCAGTCATTTCCTGGCTGTGGTCATTCATAGACAATTGTTTCCAATGGCTAGGATTGCTCATGTGTTGCGTTGGCTTCATTCCTGAGTGGATCTTTCAAAATGTGCCTGCAGAAATTCCTTCTGAAGACTTGGAACTATGCACTTGTTGCAATGCAAAATTAGGTGTCATTCTCAGATCACATCCAAATATCCCTTTGTGGGTAGGTAAGTACAAATACACTGAAAGGCAACCAAATTTTTCCTCTAGACCCTTCATACTCACTATGGACACAAGCTTCCCAGGGTGGGGAGCATACTTGGAAGACAAATTTCCAAAATCTCAGAGAATGTACTAAATGGTTCACTTTGACATCTCTATCAGTGGCATGTATTAACAACAACACCTCTCCCATCGTGTCCATATGGTATCAGAGCAGTTGGCCATTGAGTCCAATATGTTGACTGTGACAGTGGCCTGTATCAGCTGCATCAGTAGAAGGTGCAAGCAACCATGAATTGGGCAATTACAATGCCCTCAAGAGAAGAGAAGTCACCTACTTTCCAATAGAGGTTGGCTTATAACTGAGTCATGAACGTTTAGTGTAACCAGAGGTCAGACTTCTCTGTGGCAAAGGAAATAGTTTTCTGAGCAGAGAAGAATCTGCAACCTTTCAAGACTGTTCACATGAAGGATACAATAAAGAAGGAAAAGGGAGAGTTAGTTCTTCTTCCCATCCTCTACTGGCCTAGAAGGCGCTTTGGACTTGTTAAATAGCCAAGGACTCCACACTGTACCTTCAGAAAAGGCCAAACCTCTTGAATCAGGAACTTCTTCATCTAGACCAGGAACATCTACACTTAGCAGCCTGGGCATCAGAAGAGAAGTGTAGTTCAGCATGGATTCTCCATTAACCTCAGATACAGTTTGGTATCCAGACAGGACCGGGATATTTCACTCACTGATCTGGTCAAATTTACATTTCTGGTGTGAGGGAAAACAGAAAGCTCTTTGGAACAGGGACTGCCTCTTTGTTTGTGTTGTGCTCAGCAAAAGGGGCCTTGGCCTCCAGATGCTGCCGTACTATACATACAATAATAGTCGCAAAGTTCTAGTGATCTCAGCTACACTAGAGTTTCTCCAGAATGGTTGGTTGGATTCCTACAACCAAACACCGTAGAAACATGGGTATCAGCCCTAGCAGTGATCTGTAGGTAGGCACATTAGACTCTTCATTTGAGTATCATAAAATGCCATGATTAATCAGAATGACAGATTAGACAAGCCTATGACTAGCCTTTCTAGTCCCCATTACGTCCAAAAGCAGATTTTGGAATTAATTCCTGTATCTATACAAGAACCATGTTGTTGTTGTCATGAGCAAAAGGTGGTTGTTAAAGCATTCTGCCCATGGTAAGTTCTTTGCACAATTTCTGCAAAATAGTTCTCCCATAATTTTGTTCTAACCCTTGATGCTGATTTGATAGGCTGTGACATAAATGAGCATTGCTAGTATGCTGTTCATCTCATTCCATCCAAAATGTCATGGTTTTAGGGTCTCAAAGTTGCTTCATGCAAGATGTTATAATCCTGCATCAGTTGACATGCTAGGCATTGGGGAAAGTATTTGCAGAAATCCCTTGGGCATTGGAGAAGAAGTGTACAAGCCTCATTTGAGAAAGAGTTGCAAAATAAGTTTCCATTTCTCTGCAGAGGCATCCTAGAAAGGTGCTACGAGGTTCGTTCCTACATAACTCCTTTGTGTACAAAGATCTTGTTTTATATGCGGAGGAACGTCCATTCTAGCCTGCAATTCTAGTATAATAATAATTAAAATACTGCTTATCTTTCCCCTATTACTTCTTTGAGTCGCTGCCTGCTACTTCCTATTAGTGATGAATGAGGAGAAAAGCTGTGCACCAGAATGAGAAATTTGTTACCTGATCATTTTATTTCTGTCAGCAGCTTCTCTCTGAGTTCAGTTCATCCTAGTAGTGTGGTAAGTGATAAGAATACTCTTTTCTGTACAGAAAGATTTAGACATAATTCTCTTAAGGTTTATCATGGGTTTCACTCACCACTGTGGCACCTCATGCTGGCTGTCTCGGGGATTAGCACTGCTAGCCGGCGTGCCCTCTCCTGGTGGTGCCTCGCTCATCATTGTCACCGCCTGCAAACCTGCCTCAGTCCAAGTACTGCTGCATCCTCTTCATGACTCGACTCTCCCGTATCACTGTTCCCTGCACAGCCTCGGTAGGCTGCTTTTAACCCCTTCTCTGCCAGTGTGGGGCAGACACCCCATCACAAGTTTATTTAATACATTATATTAAGTTACTGTCTTAATGTTAACAATTAGTTGCTGGAGCGTCTCTATCTTTGGAAAAACTCTTCTGGTGACTTGAGCTGAAGGGTGTGTCTTAATCCTGGAGTGTACAGCAACAGCATTGAACTGCCTCCAAATTCCATAGTGGAGATCATGAACACATTAGTGATGAATGATGAGAAAAGCTGCTAACAGAATATTATTAGGTAAGAAATGTCTCATTCCTAAAATTTAGGTTGTAGTCTATTTACATCCATCTTAAATGTGCCTGAAGTTCGCTCAGATGGTCACAAAACTGCAGAAGTTTCATTTAAATGCATTCTGCTAACTATTTTTTTCTCCCCGAAGGAGGTGAATTTTGGAATGTTTGATTGTACTAATGGAAATATCCTTCAGGGCCTGGAAATTTTCTTGGCCCAAGTCATGGTACCAGCACTTAAATCTCAGCAGGTAAATAATCAGTATCTTTTCTTAACAAACCTATTTTGAGTTATGTTTAATAGCTGTTTCTATCTCAGTTGTAAATCAGATGAACTAAAACAAAAGTGTCCGTCAAAGGGAACAGAGAATGATATAAAAGTCTATATTAGGATATGCACAGGTCCTGACATTTTTATCTGGGAGTCAGAAATTCATATTTCATATTCATTGTTCATATTTAAATATACCATGACTTAAAAATAGCATAATAAGGTAAGCATGATAAAGCAAGAGAATAACAGTGAGTGTGATGCTAGGGTAAGCTTGAGTAAAAAGAAGTGTCAATTTCTCTTGATTGCAACATAGTTAGGCCCATGATTTAATCCAGAGATGTGTACAGTTAGGGTCTTCAGCACTTTAGCACACCCTGCAAGCCCCAGCCTACTGGAATTTTCCTGGTTTTGTGGGGCTGTCCAGGGGTTCTGATTTGGTCAGTTGAAACTGGAGATGGGACCAAATTAAAACCCAACATCTGAATATCTTCAGATTTTGCAGCTTGGGCATTGTCTCTAGTAGAAACTGAGGTTTTTCTCCCCCCTGGTTTCATTAGAGCCAATTAAGTGGACATTCTGACCACCTCTCCACATCTGCACTCTGCTGCTGCTTTCCTTTTGCCTCATCCACGCATACTCCTGTTGTCTTGCCTCCCTTGTCCTTGTAGCTCAATGTGCCCTTCTTATCACAATGCAGTATTGTGTCCATCTTCAGCAGGGACATAGCTGGGTGGGATTGCCAAAGCTTCAGCCCCTCCAAAGTAATTTGGTGTTACATGGTCCAGATGCTGCTCTTTTGATTTTCTTTCATACTGAAGTAGGGAGAAAGATTAGTATCTAACTTCCTCTCTTCAAAGGGAGCCATTGTTCTGAAGTCAAGCTGAAAAGAAAGCCCAACAAGTCACCTTGAGAGAGAGAACTCAGAGCAACATTTCATTACCATGAGGTCTTTGTGCTCATTTGTCTCCTCTGCAGCCTTTTGTCTCACCTGCCAAGGCTCTGAGAGTGGGCCAACACAGTTTCTTACAACAGCAGTTGCAGTCAGAAGCATAGATGTCATTTTCCTTATAACTTTGTGTCCTTGCCTTAATGCTTTGTTAGACGGTTGACTCTGATACAAGACAACTCCATTTTGACTACCATTATAAATACACAGAGCTGCTAAATGCAGTGTTGCCAACTCTCATAATTTTATTGTGACTTTCACAATATTTGGTGTTTTTCTTATAACCTCAGCTGTTGGAATCAAGAGATTACATGAGAATGTCAGCTGTCATTATGTAAAAAATAAGATTTTTACTAGAGCTGTCAATTAATCACAGTTAATTAAAATTAATTGCGATTAATTGCAGTTTTAATCGCACTGTTAAACAATAGACTACCAATTGAAATTTTATTAAATATTTCTGGATTTTTTCTGCATTTTCAAATAAATTTATTTCAGTTACAACACAGAATACAAAGTGTACAGTGCTCACTTTATATTATTTTTGATTACAAACATTTGCACTGTAAAAATAAGACAGTATTTTTCAGTTCACCCCATGCAAGTACTGTAGTGCAATCTCTTTATCGTGAAAGTGCAACTAACAAATGTAGATTTTGTTGTTGTTACATAAATGCACTCAAAACCAAAACAATGTAAATCTTTAGAGCCTACAAGTCCACACAGTCCTACTTCTTGTTCAGCCAGTCGCTAAGACAAACAAGTGTGTTTACATTTATGGGAGATAATGCTGCCCTCTTCGTATTTACAATGTCACCTGAAAGTGAGAACAGACATTCGCATGGCACTTTTGTAGCCAACATTGCAAGGTATTTACATGACAGATTTGCTAAACATCTGTATGCCCATTCATGCTTCTGCTACCATTCCAGAGAACATGTTTCCATGCTGATGATGCTTATTAAAAAAAATGTG
Source organism: Trachemys scripta elegans (assembly GCF_013100865.1). Lineage (NCBI taxonomy): Eukaryota > Metazoa > Chordata > Testudines > Emydidae > Trachemys > Trachemys scripta. Next base: position 113,516,317 of record NC_048299.1, read on the forward strand.
TTAATTAAAATTGTGACTGAACTCCTTGGGGGAGAATTGTATGTCTCTGGCACCGTTTTACCCACATTCTGCCATATATTTCATGATATAGCAGTCTTGGATGATGACCCAGCATGTTGTTCGTTTTAAGAACACTTTCACTGCAGCTTTGACAAAATGCAAAGAAGGTACCAATGTGAGATTTCTAAAGATAGCTACTGCACTCAACCCAAGATTTAAGAATCTGAAGTGCCTTCCAAAATCTGAGAGGGACGAGGTGTGGCACATGCTTTCAGAAGTCTTAAAAGAGCAAAACTCTGATGCTGAAACTACAGAACCCAAACTACCAAAAAAGAAAATCAACCTTCTGCTGGTGGCATCTGACTCAAATGATGAAAATAAATATGTGTCGGTCCACACTGCTTTGGATCATTAGGGAGCAGAACCCATCATCAGCATGTAAGCATGTCCTCTGGAATGGTGAATAAAGTATGAAGGGACATATGAATCTTCAGTGCATCTGGCATGTAATTATCTTGCGATGCTGGCTACAACAGTGCTAGTCGAACGCCTGTTCTCACTTTTAGGTGACGTAAACAAGAAGTGGGCAGCATTCTCTCCTGCAAATGTAAACACACTTGTTTGTCTTAGCAATTAGGTGAAAAAGAAGTAGGTCTGAGTGGACTTGTAGTCTCTAAAGTTTTACATTGTTCTATTTTTGAATGCAGTTATTTTTTGCACATAATTCTACATTTGTAAGATCAACTTTCATGATAAAGAAATTGCACTACAGTACTCGTATTAAGTGAATTGAAAAATACTATTTTTTTGTTTTTTTACAGTGCTAATATTTGTAATAAAAATAAATATAAAGTGAGCACTGTACACTTTGTATTCTGTGTTGTAATTGAAATCAATACATTTGAAAATGTAGAAAACATCCAAAAATATTTAAATAAATAGTATTCTATTATATTAACAGTGCGATTAATTGTGATTAATTTTTTTTTATTGCTTGACAGCCCTAATTTTTACCCAACTGTCAGGGATTGGTGTCCAAGCCTGGCAGAACCATGTAATGGCAATACTCTGGACTGTGTTGCCCAGTGGCAAGTCTGTAACTGGGGCTGGGGGGGAACCTGGGTCCTTCTTGCTCCACTGGGTTCCAGCACAGGGCCCAGTAAATTGTAGTTCAAAATATTTGGCATAGGGGTTGGACGCTCCTATGTCTGCAGCCTGGGCCACTTCTTATCTTGGCTTCGGCTCCTCTGTTGGTGCCACTGGTTCGTTTCAGAGTCCCCTCTGCAGTCCTCTGTGGTTGCACCCTGGAAAGTCTTCCTCTCTCAGTCACAGCTTGTCATTGTCAGCCTCCATGGTTGAAGGGTCTGCAGCAGTTCAGCAGTGGGGCCTGGTCCTGGCCACATGGGGCGGTAGGAGCTGCACTACACAACTGCTTTCCATTATGGTCTGACTAGACTGATCTGAGCTGCTCTCTTTTGAGCTCAGCCTTCACTGGAAGTATGCCCAGCAGAGGCGGCTGGATGCGGCTTTCTGGGTCCAGAGCTGTCCCTTAACCCTAACCTCCCCACTGCAGGGCTTGTACACCCCATCACACGGACAAACACAAAATTAATATGCCCATTTAAAGTCGGGCATGCCAAAGCACTGAATAATATGTTGTAAGGGGTCCTGTACTTGCCAGGAGATGATCTGATAGGATAGACTTATCTCTAAATTGTATGGTTCTGTGAATAAGCAATACTTTTCTAATAAACACAATACCTTTGTTTTATATTTTTTCTTGCATTAATCATTTTCAAATAATCAGCACTGGGGAGCTGTGAAAGAAGGCTTGAAGAACAGCCAGATACAAGACTTTCTGTATTCTGTGGATAAATTTGTGGGTACCTTGTCATCAGCAAGACAGAATTTAGAAGATAAAATTCAGCTGCAGAAGGTGGATATTGAGAGTTACCTCAACAACTTGCATAACCCTTCTGACTACATAACAGCAGGTCAGTAATTCCTAAAGGAGAAATATTACATGATCCAAAACAAAACATGGAAATGAGAGTATTTATAGGAAGAGAGATGTTCCATGTTCTCTATGCTGTTAGCAACGATTTCCCTTAAAAGATTTATTCGTCCTCTTCCTTAGAGCTATATTTCTTCTTCTGCTTGGTCTTAGAAGTGAAGTATAATTCCAAGTTTATGATCTTGAAAATTACTGAGATGTGATAAAATCAGCACTGTGTCCATCCTGTTCTGCAGGGTGAGGGAAGCTCAATAAGGAGAGGATGGAATAGAAAGGAGGATCAGCTGCTACATATGGAATACTCGTTACTTTTGTTGGTCCTCAGGTACACTAGGTACACTATGGCTCTAAGATCCATGGATTGGAAGGGGGCATAGCCGGATCAGAGGGCTTGACTTGGGGTATGGCCCCTCTCTACAACAGTGGCCTCTCCTCCCTGCCCCCCTTCCTTGTCACCACATTACATTTCAGTGTAAAATAATGCTGAGCCGATCGGTATTATCATATCCCTTGCTACATACTAAAACCCCCTTAATGGGAATGTTTTGGGGCAGCTGCCAGTAAAAAAAAATCCTATAGCAGCAGGGCTGCTAAGGGATGCTGAGTCACTGAGCAAGTGCCCTGCTCTCCAGTGGATGGCACAAGGTCTGAAAGATTTCCCTCTGGATCTCCGGTAAGCTGCACGTTTGAAGGGCCAGGAGCCCTGGTCATAATGCAGAGGGCAAACTCTACACTGTCTCCGCAGATGGAACAATCTGAAAGACCTTTTGATTTGAAACATGCAGAGTTTTCTGGTCCCTATGTGGATTGTCTTCCACCTTTGGGATAATGTGGCCCTCTGACTTCACTGGAGGATGAATGGAAGGAGATGGCGGGAAAGAGAGAACCCTTGTTTAGCCACAAGTAGAGTTATTAACTGAATATGATTAATTACTAGTACATTAATTTAAATTGTTAGTTAGATAGGCTTGACATTTTTGTTGGATATGAAAATCCCACATGAAAAATACAGCAGTATTCCATTGCCTTTTAAATATACATCTGATTTTGAAGTTATGCATGTGCTAATGGGGCTAAAGCCTGAGGTCCTTGCTCAGTTTTATTTCATTTGACTTTGTTGGGAATTTGGGGAATTTGCCTGGGTATGGACTGAGCAAACCCCGCACAAGGACTTCAGGATTTATTCCTAACAAATTAGGATTGCAGGGAACATACACTGTAGGAGCTCCCTGCATGGCAGTGTATAGAGGGTAAATAGGAGGGTGGCAAGGGAGGGAAAGACAGTGGCAAGATAGAGGATCTGCTGCATGGATTCTCTAGTCCTCTGCCCCAGGAGTGGGATGAATGGTGGGCTACTTTGGACTAAAGAAGCCTTCCGAAGTCGGCTCTTCATCCAATCTGGAGCCAGGCAGTGATAATTTTTCTACAGAATGTTTAAATCTGTGTATGTTTCTTGGCACTTATTAGTAGAATGCAATTTTTGTCTTGTGGTTTTAAAGGCAGTAACATTGAGGTCATTGAGAAACTTGAGGGAGTGCTAATAATTTGGATCAAACAGATTGGACAAATATTGGTGGAAAGTGAACAAATGAGAAAAGAAGCTGATGACATTGGCCCAGCTGCTGAACTGGAACACTGGAAATCGAGGATGGCATCATTTAACAGGTTAAAGCATTGCATTATTTCTCCTGCAGGCTAAAGGGCATTTTGTTTATAAACATGAGCTGTCACTTGAATTTTTGTTTTTTAATTTATTCTTTTTTCAAAGCCTTTTAGATGAGATCAAGAGTCCAAGAGTAAATAAAGTTCTAAGTATTCTTCAGGCAGCAAAATCAAGACTATTAAAGCAGTGGAAAGAACTGGTAATGACTGTGCTTTTAATAGAAGTAATTTTAAGTCAATTAAAAACATGCTGCTGCACTTATGCAACATTTGGAAATGAACCCACATTGCTAATAATAGTTTGGGGATGATGGTTTTTATGTATTGAGCTTTATTCTCTCTTTGATATAAAAATGTAATACCAATTCTCTGGATTTGGAGTCAAGCACACATATTGGGGGGGGTGGGGAAGGGCAACTCTATCTCATACATTGCCAGTTAGACAGATATCTACACAGGACTGTGGGATTGCCAGGAAGGGGATAGAGAAGGTATTGGCTACAGGCTCAAACTAGTTTTACCTAGGGCACTTACTACATCAGACATATGGACACCTGATCCAAACTTAACAATGCAAAGTGCAGACAATCCAGAAAAACAGACTCACAAGCCATGTGCAAGTGACCTGAGATTCAAAAGCCACTGAATGCACCAGTAGAGGAGATGATGGTCAGAAACAGCAGGTCTACCATCAAGATCTTCTACTCCTTAAAGTGTGGATCTACTTTGAGAATAGTCTGTGGAAAAATGGTACCTTCTTACTCAACTAATCTTGCTGTGTGTACTCAGAGTAATTTCTACTGACTTTTGTGGTAAAAATAGTTTTTGATCTGTTATCCCTGCAGAGCCAACATATGTAAGAGATAGTGAGCTGGATTCCATTTCTTCCTGTGGAGAATCAACAGAATTATTTATCAAGTTCAAATCAGTCAGACCTGTATAAGCTGTTGTAGACAAAACGGATACACAGGTGTCACTGAGGGATTGCTTTATTAAAGTGATAGTGCATAAGAAGAGAAAAACCCAGTGTATTTTAGAGCCTGAGCTGGTTTTGCAGGGCTGGCAGTTAGAAAAATAAACTGTCTCTATGTACATTGAGCACATTCAATATTGCCAGCCCTGAACATTCAAACATTATGAGTCAGGCCCCCAAAACCATGATATTGGCTAAAAAATCATGAGATTTTACAAAGTGATAACATTGTGCTCTGTTTATTTGCCTCCTAGTTTTTGAGCTTTTAGGGATTATGTTTTCAAGATTTTTTTTTTAAACCATGAGGACTAGAAATTTACTTTAATATATGTCAGCTGAAATTCTGTTGAAATCTCATGACTGCAGGAGCTGTCTTGTGATAAATTCATGACAGTTGCCAACACTGCTTTGAAAAATATACAGCTGAAAGGCAATGAACATCGGATCCCAGAATGCCATTTTTACATATACTTTTCAGAGTAGAATTGCAGTTTAATCAGGAAAAACTCTGTCAACTTCAGTGAGGAGTTTTTCCTAAATTGGGATGTATAGTCCTGTCCAAAAGCTGCTGATCATCAGGTAGCAGTTATGAAATCTAGAGTGGGGCAGATCTTTCCAATTCTTACTCCAACAAATTGTCTCATAGATTTCATTGGGAGTACTTTTATTAGTAAAGGTTTGCAGGATTGGCCCCTGTATTCATTCTTCTTTTAGTAACATGCATTGGAAAGGTAGTGAGCCCACAGAAATTTGTGTGATAACCCTAAATCATGGGTGGGCAAACTTTTTGGCCCGAGGGCCACATCTGGGTGGGGAAATTGTATGCAGGGCCATGAAAAATGTAGGGCTGGGGCAAGGGGTTGGTGTGCAGGAGGGAGTGTGGGGTGTGGTGTGCAGGAAGGGGCTCAGGGCAAGGGATTGGGATGCAGGAGGGGGCTCTGGGCAGGGGGTTGGGGTGTAGGAGTGGTGCAGCAGGGGGCTCAAGGCAGGGGGTTAGGGGGCTAAGGACAGGGGATTGGGGTGTGGGGTCCAGGAGGGGTTTGGGGTGCGGGCTCCGGCCCAGCGCCACTTACCTCGAGCAGCTCCGGGGTGGCAGCAGTGTGCAGAGGGGCTAAGGCAGGCTCCCTGCCTGCCCTGGCCCCTTGCTGCTCCCGGAAGTGCCAGCTTGTCCGGCAGTGGCTCCTGGGGGTGGGGCAGGTGGCTCTGCCGTGCGCTGCCCTGGCCTGTGGGTACCACCCCCAAGCTCCCGTTGGCCGTGGTTCCCTGTTCCCAGCCAATGGGAGCAGCAGGGGGAGGTGCCTGCAGGTGAGGGCAGTGCACGGAGCCCTCTGCTCCCCCTTCCCCCCCCCCCCCCCCCGGAGCTGCAGGAACATAGTGCCGGCCGCTTCCGGGAGTGGCACGGTGCACCACAGGGCTGGCAATTCCGCGGGCTGGATTGAAAGAAAGATCCGACCCATGGGCCGTAGTTTGCCCTCCCCCGACTTAAATGCTATTAATTTTAGTTGCCTTTTCCCTTTCAGGATGGTAATGTAACAAATGCTGCCAATGAAGCTAAAGACAATGTAAAATATTTATATACACTGGATAAGTTCTTTGGTCCACTTGGTAAAGCCTCACCTGTAAGTATTTTTATTTTTTTTTAAATAAAGCATTTAGACAGTCTGAAACTTAGAAGAGAAAAAAGAGCTATTATTCCCAGTGGGAGAATGACTCTCCATTTCCATTTTCAAGTGTAGTGCCCGTACAATTGTTGAGTTGAATGTATAGATTTCAAAGAACTCCCAGAAATGGAAAAATACTGCTTCTCATGTAGCAGACGTCTGCCATTGCAGGTGCTAATGCAGGGGCAGGAACAAATCAGGGTGATACACCTCTACCCCAATATAACACTACCTGATATAACACAAATTCGGATATAACACGGTAAAGCAGCGCTCCGGGGGGGTGGGGCTGCGCGCTTCAGCGGATCAAAGCAAGTTCGATATAATGCGGTTTCACCTATAACATGGTAAGATTTTTTGACTCCCGAGGACAGCGTTATATTGGGGTAGAGGTGTATTCTCCCAAGCCCCACCCACTGCTGGTGCTGAAAGGAACTGCCACTGATAGTAAATTGTGCAGACCTGTCTAATATGATTGTCCCTTTAGTTCCTTGCGTCCATCTCTTTAAGGTTTGCAGTAGGTTTTCATATTTACTAGTTTTTAGGAAAAAATGAGCAATTCAGATTTCCTTTCTCTTTTGTGTCTTAGGCAGCAATAGTGGAGCACATTCCCAGCTTAATGAACAGTATTCGTATGATTTACAGTACATCACCATACTATAATACATCAGAACAGATGACTTCTCTTCTTCTCAAAATCACTAACCAGATGATTAATACATGCAAGATATATCTAAGTGAAGGTGTTTTGAAAATCTGGGACTTGGACAGGTAACATGACCTCTTAGGCTTGGTCTACACTAAACCCCCAAATCGAACTAAGGTACGCAACTTCAGCTACGTGAATAACGTAGCTGAAGTCGACATACCTTAGTTCGAACTTACCCCCGTCCAGACCCGGCAGGCAGGCTCCCCCGTCGACTCCGCGTACTCCTCGCGGCGAGCAGGATTACCGGAGTCGACGGGGAGCACTTCTGAGTTCGATTTATCGCGTCCAGACTAGACGCGATAAATCGAACCCAGAAGTTCGATTGCCTGCCGCCGAACCAGCGCGGTAAGTATAGACAAGCCCTTACTAGTTTTACCTTCTTCTTCAGTTAAGACTAATAGAAAATTCATAGGTTAAATATGACCATTATTACAAAGTAATATTGTATAAGCCCTGATTCAGCCAAGTAACTAAGTTTTTAATTTTGAGCAGGTGAATGCTTTCATTAACTTCAGCTGGAATACTCAGAGTGCATAATGTTAAGCACATGTGTAAGTCTCTGCTGGATCAGGGTTTATACTATATAGATTGCCATTAAAATGACTTTCTTGATGCAAAGCACACTCAGACAGAGGAAACTAGGAGTAGGAACAAAGAGGTTCTTCGGAGAGAAAACCCTAGGGACAGGCAAGCTGAGAAAGCTTAAGCTCAGGTTTATGCTTTGTGTGTACTTAAGTTAACAATAAAGGCAAACACTACGAAGCGGGTAAGTTTGCACCATATGCAGTGTGGGTGTGTACTCTGTTAGGAGCAGAGTGGGAACTTGCTTGTACTGCGATTGCTTTGCACGTATTGCTACAGGAATTCAGTGTGGCGAATGTTAACTTTGCCAGATTTAATGGAGCCAATGCAGCTTCTGACCTAGGAAAGCTGGATCCACAGTAGGCTTGCAAGTTAAGTTAAAGCACACTTGGATTTTTTTTTGGAGACTTTAGTTCTGTTCTCCCTTGCTCTCTTATTTCCTTTTTATTATTTATAATGGCTATTTGTTGTTGTCTTTTGTCTTATACTCTTAGGCCAGGTCTACACTAACTCCCTAATTCGAACTAAGGTACGCAACTTCAGCTACATGAATAACGTAGCTGAAGTTTGAAGTACCTTAGTTTGAACTTACCTCGGTCCACACGCGGCAGGCAGGCTCCCCCGTCGACTCCGCGGTACTCCTCTCGTCTAGCTGGAGTACCGCAGTCGACGGCGAGCACTTCCAGGTTCGACTTATCGCGTCCAGACAAGACGCGATAAGTCGAACCCAGAAGTTCGATCGCTCGCCGCCGAACTACTGGGTAAGGGTAGACCTACCCTTAGATTATAAGCTGTTTGGGTCAGGGACCATTTTTCTGTGTTTGTACAGCACCTCGCACAGTGGGCTCCTGTTCCATGACTCTTAGGTGCTGCTGCAATACAAGTAATAAATAATAAAAGGGAAACAGACTAATGGGGGAATACAAGGAAACAATGAGACAGTGTGGATCAGCATGATAGTCTGTGGTGTCAGCACCAGCTGCCTAATCGTTGTCAAATTTTGTGTAGCATCATGGCAAAGGAGAGTTTAAGGAGGAATTTGAAGGAGGACAAAGAGATGGCTTTATAGATGTTTATGGGAAGCTCCTCCCATGAGTGAGGGGCAGCATGGAGAAAGCACAAAGAAGGAATAGGAGTTAGAAATTAATATTAGTAATGGGAATGAATGTTTAGTTCATTGCAAGCTGTGCAGGGTGTCCAGTGTGGATAAAAGGCCAAAGGGCCATCTTCCAAAATTAAGAGAGACTTGCACCTTGTGCTTATGGGTGAAGGAGAGGCCTGATGTCTTCGCAGCCCAAGTGATCTCTTTGGCACCCTCTGTCACCCTTTGGGGGGAGAGGATTCAGAAGAGTGAGCTGAATCCTACAGGTAGGCAGAGGAGAGCCTACCCAGAGTTACGTGTTAAATGGTGGGAGCCCTATAACTACTGCACTGGACCTACTTAAATCCCTGGTATGTGAGAGATGGAGCAGACCGCACAGATAGAATCCTTCCCCAGGGCTAATAAAGTTGTGGCCTCCTGCTTAAATCCATCCCTGTGTCTGTCCTCATTCACCTACATGTACTTATCAATGGGGCGAGAGATTGCATTTGTCATGGCCAGAGAAGAGGATGTGGCAATAGTGAAAACAAGATGGCGAAAGCCTGGAGGAAAGTTTTCTCTTTGTGGCTGGATAGAAAAGACTGCATTTTAGAGATCTTGTGCAGGAATAAACAGCAAGATTTAGACACAGCCTTAATGTGAGAATCTAGAGAGAGGATCAAGTCAAAGATGACACCTAGATTACAGGCATGAGTGACAAAAAAGTAATTCATGCTGAAAATTTCTAGTTGCTCTTTGTGTGTAGAAAAACATAATTACGTTTAACTAACACACGATAGAATAACCAGCACACGACAGAATATTGATATATACATTATAAATAAGGAGAAGATTTTGTCATGGTTATTTTTAGTAAAAGTCACAGACAGGCCACGGGCAATAAACAAAAATTCATGGGAGCCTGTGATCTGTCTGTGACTTTTACAAAAATAAAAGGGGAGTGGCGGGTATGACAGCTGGAGCCCTGACACGGGGAGATGGAAGGGGGGAAGACTGGGGGGATTGACAGCCAGAGCCTCACCATCATGAAAGGGGACACAGCGCTGGCTTCGGCCACAGCCAAAGCAGTGAGGGTGGGGGGGGGGGGCAGGGTGCACAGCCCCCGCAGCCACAGGGGCATATAGCCCTGGCTCCAACCCCAGCTGCAGCAGTGACCAGCCCTGGCTCCAACCCTGGCCGAAGGGGTATGTGTGTGGGGGGGGGGTCCACACAGCTGTGGCCCTGGCCGCAGTCACCCGCAGGGGGCTCTCCAGCCCTGGCTGCAGTCACGGGTGGACAGAGGTGAAAGTAAGACGGTACGCCCCGGTACGGCGTACCGGCAAGAGCTGGTGCGCTGTACCGGGGCGGATTGACTTCCCCTGGTGGCAATTTAAAGGGCCTGGGGCTCCCAGCAGCAGCTAGAGCCCTGAGCTGCCCGAGCCCTGAGGTAGCGGCGGCGGGGCTCTGGCGGCTATTTAAAGGATCCGGGGCTGCGGCAGCCGCTACTGCCCCAGCCCTTAAAATAGCCGCTGGAGACCCGCCGCTGCCTTCCCAGGGCTCCGGCAGCAGGGCTCTGGGGGCTCTGGGGATGATTTAAAAGGTCCAGCATTCTGGTAGCCACTACTGCCCCAGGCCCTTTAAATCATCTCTGGAGCCTGCCGGAGCCCTGGGGTAGCGACGGTGGGGCTCCAGGGACAATTTAAAGGGTCTGGGGTGGTAGTGGCAGCCGGAGCCCTGGGCCCTTTAAATCACCGCTTGAGCCCCTGGTTGCTGCTGCTACCCCAGGGCTCCGGCAGCGCGGCTCAAGTGGCAATTTAAAGGGCTCGGGGCTCCCTCTGCCACTACCCTCCGGAGCCCTTTAAATCGTCACCCGAGCCCTGCTGCTGGAGCCCTGGGGTAGCGGCGGCAGGGCTCTGGCGGTGATTTAAAGGGCCTGGAACTCCCAGGTGCTGCTACCACAGCCCCAGGTCTGGCCCTTTAAATCCTGATTTAAAGTGCCTGGGGATTTAAAGGCCCCGCCTCTACCAATAGAGGCCACTCCTCTTCTGGTTGAGGCCCCACCCCCTCCTAAGGACTCCAGAGTACCGGTAAGGCCGTTAAGTTACTTTCACCCCTGCGGGTCGGGGGCTCTCCAGCTCTGACCGCAGTCACGGAGGGTGGGGGTCACAGCCCCGGCCCAAGCCATGGGCGGGGGGAATGTGCAACCTCCACCCCGGCCGAAGCTACGGGGTGGGGAGGAACACACAATCCCTGCCCCAGCCAAAGCCATGCGGCAGGAGAGGGGGGAGAGAGTACTGTTCCAGCCCCGGCCACAGCCTCTGGGGGAGAGGAGGGCAGCGCACAGCCCCGGCTCCAGCTGCTCACAGTTTAAGCCGCAAAAGTCACGGAGGTTGGATGAATTCATGGAATCCTTGACTTCCCTGACCTCCATGACTAAATTGTATCCTTAATGATAAAGAATGATCATAAATAAAATTAAAATACAATTTTTAACATACTTGAACAAAGTTAATTTCTAATGCATTATTTTTGTTTTATTCACTTTGTTTGCAGACGTCTCTGAGTCAATAGGGTGAATTCATGAGGTTTTACGTTTGTTAATTTCTGATTCCTTTGCTCTGACAAACGTTCTGGAAACAGAGTGACAAAGTCCTAACAGAATGATGATCTTTACAACTAATTGGCTTATATATGTAATAACAGTCCATTATTTAAACTAAAAGGGACAAGTACAGCCTCCCCATGCCCACTATTTAATCTATAGTAGCTATGTCAAGATTGGTCAAACTACTGCACATGAATTGAACCCAGCCTGTGGCCTTGAGAATTGTGGCTTTCTAGATGTTCACATTTAAAGGAAACAAGAGACTTTTCTGATGGTTGATCCACCTAAGAGGAGGAGAATCCAAACTTCCTGGAAACAAGGACACAGTTTGTAGAGGAAAAAAATGGCTAAAGTACAGGAACTGAACAGGCTACATGGTATAGGCAGTTCCTATCTGGCCTGTGCTGGGTAGTGTAATAGGGTCAGGATTTGGTCCAATAACAGTAAAACAAAATAAAAATGAAATAAAACAATAAAATAAAACAAAATTCTAGCTTGTCAAACAGTTTAAAAATGAACATTTTAATTTAATCCTCTTCATATTTTGAATGATGTATTTATATACATCTGTGTCCACATTTCATCAAGTTACTCTTTATAATATTAATACAATATTTTCCAAGTACTGGACTTGATCAAATGTCTGTGTAGCTGAAATGTTCTACTATTGTAATCATTTGTGCAGCGTTCTTCAGTTTGTCTTCTGTTCATTTATTTTTTAGGCAAGAATTATTAAAGAGGGTACAAGAATGCATTTATCTCAATGAACAATATCAAACATATTTTCAGAGAGTAAGGGAGAAGCTAAAGGAAAATCCAAGTGATCGGCAGTTCGATTTCAGGTAAATCATTCATTCTGTCCTTGAATCAAATCTTGTCCATTTATATAATTTATAACTGCACAATCAACATATGTTCAGATGAACTGGAGAGTTTAACATTCAGTGAAAATATAAACTGTAGCATGTTCCAGACCTGATCCTGCAGATTTTACTCAGAATTTTTTTTTCTGTGACAAGTTTTGCCAGTTTGTCACAGATTTGTTACCCATATAGGCCCAAAGGGATTTCAGTTGAACTAATGCATGTATTTAGAGTTAAGCATGTTCATAAGTGGGCTTTTGGATCAGGTCCTTAATCATATTGCCAATGAAAGTTTTGCCTGAATCAACACTGTAGAACAAGGCCTTCAGCCTGCATCTTAGCATTACAAGGCCAAATTGTGATATTCTGAAAACTGTGACATAAGTGGAGATACTTTTATATACAGGGCTGGCTCCAGGGTTTTTGCCACCCCAAGCGGCAAAAAAAAAGCCGCGATCGCGATCTGCAGCGGCAATTCAGCGGAAGGTCCTTCGCTCCAAGTGGGAGTAAGGGACCGTCCGACGAATTGCTGGACATGCCGCCCCTCTCCAGAGTGGCTGCCCCAAGCACCTGCTTGGCAAGCTGGTGCCTGGAGCCGGCCCTGTTTATATAAAACAATTACAATTAGGACCAAAATTGGCACATGTAAGAATTAAGCATTAAATACTTCATACTCATCGTAAAAGTGTTTTACTTGATTCTGTACTAACAAGAGTACATTTTAGAAAAAGCGAAACATTGTGCAAGTACAGGAAGAATACATCTGAGTCTTAGAAATTCTTGCAGTATGTTTTATTCTATATGTTTATGATAGTCCCTCTTTTGCCTTTTTTATCATCAGTGAAAACTATATATTTGGAAAATTTGATGCATTCTGTAAGCGCTTGGAAAAGATTTCAGATATAAGCAATATCATGGAAGGCCTTTTAGAGCTACAGAATATAAAAATAGAAGGTATTGAAAAGATCAATGCTCGTTACCAGATGATTGCTACGAACACCAAATCAAAAACCTATGATGTTCTGGATCACAGGAAACAAGAGGTACATATTTCAGAAATAATAATCAGAAATGTTAAACACTTGTGAAAATCTAAATCAGTCACTTTAAACTATGCATTTCCTTGAAAATATGATGGATTTTAAAACAATATACAAAAGAACCATTGTGAAGTTTATAACAATATATGCATTAATTTGTTTATAATTCTAACATGTTCCTATCTTATTAAGAGAATTTTAAGTTGTTAGGTTTCAAAGTAGCAGCCGTGTTAGTCTGTATCTGCAAAAAGAACAGGAGTACTTGTGGCACCTTAGAGACTAACAAATTTATTTCAGCATAAGCTTTCGTGGGCTACAGCTCACTTCTTCTTAAGTTGTTAGACATTCACCACTGGTAATTGTACACAGATAAGTGAACTAGTTGTGAATGTGACAACTTAATGGCCCAGTGGTGCAAATACTTTTTCTTGAATCTTGAGCATATTTTATGCTAATTAGAAATCAAAACTTTTTTTTGAGATCCATGAACCTTGAATCCCATCTGGAAAACCCTAACTCATGCATGCAGTGATGCTGAAGTCAGTGGGACTACTTGCATCAGTAAGGATTAATTAGAGGAGGAAGAATTGAAGAATCAGGCCCCAGAGTTCAAACTAGATTGTTTTAATAGCAGTTCTTAGACTCTGTTCCATCAAAGCAGTTATGCCTGTGCTCCAAGAACATGAGTAGTCCGATGGAAGCTAGTGTGACTGCTCCCATATTTAAGGCCCCAGTTTCTTGAATCAGGGCCCATGTGCTTTGCTAGATCCGGACTATAATTACAACACGTGAAAAATATTTTGACTTATTGTACTACTGTTCTTCCTGACTCATGAAATTCTGAAAATTACTCTTTGTTTCAGGCCTGGAGCACTTCTGGACTGTGCTCTGATGTCTGTAATATTTGCTGTGTGCTTGTCCATTGAAAATCATATTTGGATGCCTGCTAGGGTTTTGGGCTGTTTCAAGATCTCTAACTTCTGTTATGTTTTTTTTTTTTTTTTTTTTTTTGGCATTTCTACATATGAAATGATTGGGTGAGAGTATAGTATGGACTGCCCCTGTAGGGTGGTGAGCCTCTTGTGAGATGATGAAGGCACTCAGAATCTCACAGGATTCTTCACACTGGACTTTCAATATAAATCATGGAAACTAGTCCTGCTGACTGTTTTGTGTTTGTCTAATCTAGCATGTAAAGTCCTGGGGGTTACGAGCTCTGTCACTGGACTGTTCTGTACAGTGCTGAATACACTTAATGGGCAGAATATGCAAATACTGTATTGACTCCAAGAGGGTGGCTTTACATGAAAATTAATGGCATCATATAACCCATTTTTTTGGTTTTGTTTTGTTTTGTTATCCTCTCCCCCTTTTCAGTTTGAGGAAGATTACCTTGAATTTAAGAATCAAATTGAAGGTCTGCACCAGTCAATGCAAGAATTAGTGGATTCTTGGTTTGAGAAATCTTTAACTGTGAGTAATTCTACAAGTAAAAAACCTGACCTTCAGAAGTGCTGGGCACCCACAAATCCTACTGAAATCTCTGCATGCTGCAGGTGTTCAGCATCTTTGGAAATCAGGCCACAATGCTTATTCGGTGTGAGATAATATCAGAGGATTTGAGCAGTATTGGCAAACTCTTTAAGCTCAAGTGCACTCAGTCAGAAATGTTGGAAATTTAAATGCTGATAATTGTCAAGTGCCAATTTCCTATTCTGTCTTCCTCATATCTTTTGCCCCTCTCATCTTCCCCATTTTGTTTCGTCTTACTTTTTTCTGCTCCTAGCTCTTACTTCTTCTCTACTGATGCAACAAAATAGTAAATTGCTTCTCTTGGAGCATCTGTTGTTAGCTCTCCGATTTACCTCACAGGCCCTGGTTCCTCTCTGCACCTCCAGACCTATTGGCAGTTTTGCTTTTCTTCTATTGCTTTCTTTCAGTGCTTTCTTTCCTTCTGCTCTCTACTCCAGCCTACAGTTTGTCGTTGGTACGTTGAAGTGGAGTGGGGACAGGGCCCGTGGTGTAGCAGGGGTTCGAGCACCCCTGGGGAACTAAGAAAGATGGTACCTATGTGCCTCTCTATGCCTCAGAGCAAAGCGATTGGTTGTTCCTTTTACACTGGCAAGGGAGACAGTTATATAAACACCTAAATTGACAGACAGATGTTGTTAAGATGAATATTTCCCCCATTTAAAAAATGTGTTACAGATTGGCCCCCTATTGCTTCCAAAATGTTGGCTGACTTTTTTTTTCATTCCTAATTGTGCTTACATTATAAGAATTATTAGGGGGAAAATGGGGAGTGGAAATTTAAAAGAATTAGAATCAAGTTTAAACTATTCCAAGTGTTGCCCCTTTTTGACCCAAGTTGCTAGTCAAAGTTCAGAGCCCTTTGGATAGTTCAGATACTAATTGATGAAGGATCTGGTATTTTCCTTAATGTAATCTTGTTTCTTGATATTCTCCAAATACACTGGTCTACAATTTTTGAGAAGTCGTCTGCTTCAGAGATAAAATGTGCTATTTATTATGTATTTTGATGTGCTGAATTCAAATATGACAATTAAAACAACTGATTGGCTACTGTTTCTAAGATATTTAAGTTTTTACATTTTATGCCTATGTATATTGTGTAGATAGTAGAGTTTTAATCATAAATTGTAAACCTAGGTCTTTTCATGTGTTTATGGTTGCTTTACATGATAATATTTCACCTGTCCTGTTTATGTAACACTTTAAAAATCAGCAAAAGGGTTATATAAATAAAATTGATTACGAAACAAAAGGCAAAAAACTATTATGTACATAGTTTAGTCCTATTCAGTGTCTACTTGGCGCTTCTTGGCTTGTCTCTTGTATTCATTAAATGGAGCATCTCTTGTCACTGTCCAGCAATAGTCTGCAAGCATTGATGGGCTCCATTTGCCCTGATAGCGTTTCTCTATTGTTGCAATGTCCTGGTGAAATTGCTCACCGTGCTCGTTGCTCACTGCTCCGCAGTTCGGTGGAAAAAAATCTAGATGAGAGTGCAAAAAATGTATCTTTAGTGACATGTTGCAACCAAGGCTTTTGTATGCCTTGAGGAGGTTTTCCACCAACAACCTGTAGTTGTCTGCCTTGTTGTTTCCGAGAAAATGTATTGCCACTAACTGGAAGGCTTTCCATGCCGTCTTTTCCTTGCCACGCAGTGCATGGTCAATTGCATCATCTCGAAGAAGTTCACGAATCTGAGGCCTAACAAAGACACCTTCCTTTATCTTAGCTTCACTTAACCTTGGAAATTTTCCACGGAGGTACTTGAAAGCTGCTTGTGTTTTGTCAATGGGCTTGACAAAGTTCTTCATCAGACCCAGCTTGATGTGTAAGGGTGGTAACAAAATCTTCCTTGATTCAACAAGTAGTGGATGCTGAACACTTTTCCTCCCAGGCTCCAATGACTGTCGGAGTGGCCAATCTTTCTTGATGTAGTAGGAATCTCTTGCACGACTATCCCATTCGCAGAGAAAACAGCAGTACTTTGTGTATCCAGTCTGCAGACCAAGCAAGAGAGCAACAACCTTCAAATCGCCACAAAGCTGCCACTGATGTTGATCATAGTTTATGCACCTCAAAAGTTGTTTCATGTTGTCATAGGTTTCCTTCATATGGACTGCATGACCAACTGGAATTGATGGCAAAACATTGCCATTATGCAGTAAAACAGCTTTAAGACTCGTCTTCGATGAATCAATGAACAGTCTCCACTCATCTGGATTGTGAACGATGTTGAGGGCTGCCATCACACCATCGATGTTGTTGCAGGCTACAAGATCACCTTCCATGAAGAAGAATGAGACAAGATCCTTTTGACGGTCACGGAACATGGAAACCCTAACATCACCTGCCAGGAGTTTCCACTGCTGTAGTCTGGAGCCCAACAGCTCTGCCTTACTCTTGGGTAATTCCAAATCCCTGACAAAGTCATTCAGTTCCCCTTGTGTTATGAGGTGTGGTTCAGAGGAGGAGGATGGGAGAAAATGTGGGTCCTGTGACATTGATGGTTCAGGACAGAAGTTTCATCCTCTTCCTTTTCCTCATCTGACTCAAGTGAGAGAATGATTCTGGTGCATCAGGAACCGGCAGCCCTTCTCTGTGGGGTACTGGGCGTATAGCTGATGGAATGTTTGGATAATGCACAGTCCACTTTTTCTTCTTTGACACACCTTTCCCAACTGGAGGCACCATGCAGAAGTAACAATTGCTGGTATGATCTGTTGGCTCTCTCCAAATCATTGGCACTGCAAAAGGCATAGATTTCCTTTTCCTGTTCAACCACTGGCGAAGATTTGTTGTACAAGTGTTGCAGCGTATGTGTGGGGCCCACCTCTTGTCCTGATCTCCAGTTTTGCAGCCAAAATAAAGGTGATAGGCTTTCTTAACCATAGTAGTTATACTGTGCTTTTGTGATGCAAAAGTCACTTCACCACAAACATAGCAGAAGTTATCTGCACTGTTCATACAAGTACAAGGCATCTCTGCTCACTTTGGCTAAACAGAAATGTGTCCCTTTGCAAAATCAAACACTGACAAATAAGACAGCACAACACTGTATGATTTCTAGAGCTGATATAGGGCAATTTGTTCAGCAGAGTGATGTAAGCTTCGTTATGATTGCATCATCCATGACTTCTAGGAATAACATGATGCAATTCATATCATGTATGACGCAATACCAGTTTCAGATTGCTTCATTCATTGTTTTGCCTAAAAAGCAAGTACTGTCCAAACCCAGTCATAGATTTATTCACAGATCCAGTCAAAGATGTATTTTAGTCATTTCTGGTTTAAATTGAGATCCCTTCCCTTTATAACTCACTTATCCTCCGCCATTCCCAAGTCAAGGGTCGTATATACTGACCCAATAGCATATCTTGAAAACTAGAGCCAATCAACAATTTTAAGCATCATTTTTGTTCTCAGTGACCCAGAATTAGTAAAGTTTGACTACATTTATTTCAGAAGCATTTTGGCTGTAGAGCAGTGATCTAGGAGGAACCATAAATAGAAGAATAGTTTATTAGCTTGTGTCCCCAAGCCTCTTTAGCCAACACCAGAGCAAAGTGTTCTTTCTCTAGCTTTTTCCAAGGTCATACACTGTGCTCACAGGCTCCTGCTTGGCTTGCTTTTTCCTGGTTGGTTTTTGGCCTTTCAACCTGTCTCTGTTCTGTCAGACTGTTTGTCTGTCTCTCTCTCACTCACACACACACACACACAGTCACAATCCTCAGTGGAACTCTCCACCCTCATGGTGCTAGTTTCTGAGCAGGCTCTATTTTGCCATGTTTCGATATGGCCTCTTAAGTCTTTCTTAGAACTATCTTAAGTGAAGAGTGCATTCACATATCAGTTTTAACTCAACCCATAATAAGGGTTCATCCAGTACTTAACACAAGACAGAACAGAGCTGTACTCAGTTAAAAAAATAGATTACCCAGCAGCTCATTCAAAATATTTTCTCAGTTGCATTTCTTATGCTCCTCCTTCCAGATTGAAATAAACAAAGAAATCAACATCACGAGCTATGTCTTTAAAATCAGGACTGATTTTAGATTTGGGCCCCAATTTTGAAAAAAAAAACTATGTGAGCAGACCTCAGTGCCTGCACAGAGCCCCACTGATGTCAGGAATCTGCCCATGTGGTGCTGTTTGCAGAATCGAAGTCTTGATGAAGTTGGAGGTACTACTCTACTTTCTCCTGCGGGAATTCTGCACCAAAAAAAAATAAAAATTCTGCGCACAATATTTTAAAATTCTGCAAAATTCTGCCAATTTTTTTGTCAATAAATAAATGTGGAGGCTCCAGCATGGCAGTGGGGAGCACAGACCACTGGCTGTATGGAGGTGGGAGCTCATCCTGCAGGTCCCCCCCTCTCCCAGGACACAGACTGGGAGGTGAGGCTGTACCCAACCCTGACACAGTGCAAGGACCGGGTTCACCCCAGAAACACCATGGGGCCCTGCCCCTCCACACCAGGCACACCAATATAGCAAGTGAGAGGGACAGAATCTTGCACACACAACCAGCCTTAGTCCCCGATCCATGTGTGTGGCAAACAGGGCTTGTTGGGGAGTTCTGGGTGCAGGGGGAATGGGACTCTGCAGGGGGGTCCAGGTGAAGGTGGTTGGGGCTTGTGGGGGTGTCTGTGTGTGTGAGAGGCTCAACGGAGGGGTCCGAGGACTGGGTGAGTGGGGTTTAGTGGGGTGCGGATCTAGGTACAGATGATCGGAGCTTAGTGGGGTGGGGGTCCGGAGGTGGGGGGAGTAGGGCTTGGCAGGGGTTCCAGGTGCGGGAGTTCTGGGTGCCCGGGGGCTCTGGATGCAGGGGGTGAGGCTCGGCGGAGGGGGAAGTCTGGGTAAGGGGGGTATGGATGCAAGGGGGTTGGACATACAGAAGAGCAGCTCTCTCTACAGTGCCCCACCCCAGGCTGAGGAGTGATGGAGGCAGGATACGGAAAGGGGAAAGGCAAAGGGGAAGCCGCAAAATCAGTGACGCACCGCCCCCCAGCAGCGCAGGGGTGTCGTTTCAGGTGCCCGGAGCAGCTGGCGAAGGGATAAATCACTACCGCGGGTGGCAGGGCTGAGGACACCCCAACCGGTGGCTCCGACCCTGAGCCAGGCTCAGTTGCTGGTCCTGGCTGGGCAACGAAAGGAGTTCCTCTTCCCATGCAAGGAGTGGCTGGGGCCAGGACCAGGTCAGACCCCACCCCCAGAAATCTCCCCCAGCTGCAGAAAACTCCGCACCCCCTCTCCGTATCCTGTCTCCATCACTCCTCAGCGTGGGGGTGGGGCACTGTAGAGAGAGCTGCTCTTCTGTATGTCCAACCCCCTTGCATCCAATACCCCCCTTACCCAGACCAAAGGGGTCATGAATTCTTCCCACATGGAGTGGCATAGAATTCCAGGAGTACTCTACACCAGATTTGTGTGTGGCTAAATGACACGGATCATTTGGAGAAGAGTCAGAAAGAAATTAAATATTGCCCCATTATTCTATGTAGGTAGCTTTTTGACAAATTAGACTATTTAAAACATGATATTAGAGCTAAGTGAGAATTTAATAAATTAATCTATTAGATATGATTGTTCTGTGTTCACAATAAAATAACTTAACCAGTTATAAACATACAATGACAACTTATTAAGCTATTCCCATCTTGATGGAGCATTAACTGCAAATCTCCAATCTCTCTTTTTAGACTGAACAGATGTTGGGACTTCTGATGAAGTTTGAACACATTGGTAAAGACCATATTGATCTTACTGAAAAATATATAATCGTCCTTCAGCGATACAGCCGAGAATTAGATCTGGTTCGAAAACTCTACCAGAAGCAAAAAGAAAATCCGCCTATGCCTCGTAATGTACCTCCTGTAAGGATGAAACTAAGGCGAGAGAAAAAGATCTTTACTCTTTGTCTGTTTTATGTTAATGAAAACATAAACTTAAATCTTGCTCCATTGCAGGTAACTGGGAAGATTATGTGGGCTCGGCAGTTGTTCAGAAAAATAGACCATCCAATGAAATTTTTTAAAAAGAAGACTGCACTTTTGAAGGTTGGAAATTAGTGGGGGGAATGCTAAATTTGAAAAAAAAAAAAAAAAAGGACATGCCAATAACATAGCTTACTTTCATTTCCCTTATATCCATTCCTCTGCAACTTTAAAGGCCTGGCCCTCAGATCCTAGAGAAGCTCCTGCCATACTTGACCACTAGCTTCTGACCTCTGGTGGCAATGCCAGTTCCCTCTGTGGCTCATCACAGCTGCTTCCCAATCACCTTCTGCTGCTTGGTCCTAGTAGGTAACTCAGGTCACTCCTTTTGTCCTCACCTGGGCCTGCCCCTGCCCCACATTGCCCTGCACTGTAGGCCATTGTTTCAACAAATGATTGAAAAAAAGAAATCTCTGTGAAATTGCACATGCCACATCTCATATTACAGTGTAGAATTTTTGTAGGTAAGGTTGATAAAAATGAGAAGGTGTTTTAAAAATTTCCTCATTGAATTTTAAAATATCTTTCTAAGTTGTTTGGCACATCTGATCTTCAAAATGGCTTGGCCTACAAACTCCACACCTGTTTGGTTCCATTGACCATCGTGAGGAAAGGCCTGGTAGGCACAATCTAATCAATTATATGAGCACAACATTATAAAAACAAATTTCTTGTGATTTGTAGACTCCGGAAATGAAGAAGGTAATTTGGAGCTACAACAAAATGGCTGCTGTTCTTTTAGAATTCGAACTTCTTTATCACAGAGCCTGGTGCAGGTTTGCTGAGCAAGCTAAGAATGGACTGCGTGCTTCATTGCTTGTCAGACATCCAGAAACCAAGGTAAGAAAGTTAAAAGTTAAAAGTAAAAGGATAGTGAAGGATGAAATTTATTACTTTTACTTTAATCACACACACAAAACTATGTTTATAAAATGCCATTAAGCTTGCAAAATAAAGCACTCTAAGGTTACTCTGTGTGACCTTAATTCTACCCCCTTATGTCTATATATTACAATATAGACTTTAATTGTTTGATCGCATGCTAGTTTTTCCCACAGCATGCCTATCTCATTTCGTTCTTATGTTAGTGCACATAACGGACAATACTCAGAGAGTGCTATAGCTAGTTGATTTTTTTTATCCTAAGCTTTCCATGTTATATTTATTATACATTGTCCAAAACCTGCAGCAAATATGTAATTATTAACTGCCTCATGGTCTTTTCTATGTTCATCAACACTATACTGAGTACCTCACAAATATCAATGAATTTGAGGTCGCAACTACTTGGTGAGTTAGGAAAGTATTATTATCCTTACTTTATAGATAGGGATTACAGCACAGAGAGATTAAGTCCAAAATATGCAATTTTGAATGCTTCAGTGGTTGGAAAGCCTCCACTTTAGATACCTAGAATCTGACTTTTTAGAGCACTTAGCATTTTTATAGCACTTTACATGTTCAAAGCACTGTACAGACATTAATCCTTGCAACATCATTCCTCTGAAGTAGGTATAATCCCCAGATGGGGAAATGGAGATGTGACATTAGAGTGATTTACCTAAATCCAGAGTGACTCAGTGACCGATTCAGAATTAGAATTCAAGTTGTCCTGATTCCCATCCCTATGCACATTCCTCCAGACCACACTGCCTCATGTATCAAGTAGCTCTTACTGACTTCATTTGCATTTGTGAGTTGTTAGCTCTTTTGCATATTAGACCTTCTTTGACTCAGGTTGGGCAGTGAAGTGGTCCTTCACTCTGAGTGGGGAGGGAGGCAACTCCGCCTCATTGCGTCAGGCAGCAGTAATTGGGCTTGGGCCCCTCTGGCTGCGATCAAGCAACAAGCAGTCTATAGCTCGCAGCCTCCTGGCTGGGGTAAACAACAGTCAACAGTCCGGAGCACTGGCCCCCGGGGCAGGGCAGAGGAACATGCAGTCTTTAGCCTAGAGCCTCCTGGCTAAGGCATACGGCAATCAACGATCTAGAGCCCACAGCCTCCTGGCTGGGGCAACCAACAATCAAGGCACAGGCCTTCCGTCCTAGCATGAGTGTGCTGCCAATCCACAGATGTGGGGTAGTGGCAAAGGGGATAGGGGGATCTGGGCCCACCTTACTACACTGGATCCCAGCCAATGGCCCTATTAGTGGCAGGTGGTTCTGCCACTGGGTTGGCGGGGAAACCTAAATGTGGTGCCTCACTTCCTGGCAGCACTACCGGATCAAAGTCTGGTTTCCCTGGGCTACTTCCTACCTCACTTAGATGGCATTGCTCTATTAAGCTGGAGCTCTGTCTGGCTGCCTCGCAATTGGGCGGTGGCCACTTCAGCCATTCCTTGGGGTCCTCGCTCGCTTCAGTCTGTGGGGCGCTGATCTGCTCGGCTGCTGGTCCAGGGTCCCAAAGAAGGCTCGGCTCCCTAGAAGAGACGTCCGCCTTCTTCCCTGATACAGCCGCAACTGAACTGCAGGGCCCTCCCTTTATACTTCGTGCCCTGCCAGGTACTTCTGATGAGCTGGGCAGGGTGGGTTTGGTTCTGCCCACCATGGGCAGGGTAGTGGTCTTTCATTCTCAAGTCTGGTAAGGATGGTCTGTCGTTCGCCCTCCTGTCCCTGGACCAGGAGAAGGTGTTGGACAGGATAGACCATGGGTACCTCCTGGGCACTCTGTGGGTGTTCGGCTTCAGGCCCCAGTTTGTGGGCTTCCTCCAGGTGCTGTACGCCTCCGTGGAATGTTTGGTCAGGCTCAACTGGACCCTGACCAAGCCGGTCAGCTTCGGGCGGGGGGTATGTCAGGGATGCCTGCTGTCAGGCCAGCTGTACACTCTGGCGATCAAGACCTTCCTCTCTGTCCTCCGACAGAGGTTGACAGGGTTGGTGCTTTGGGAGCCGGAGCTGCGGCTGGTCTTGTTGGCGTACTCCGATGACGTGCTTCTCGTGGTCCAGGACCTGGGTGACCTGGTGCGGGTGGAGGCCTGCCAGGCAATCTACTCGGCGGCCTCCTCCGCCCAGGTTAACTGGGTCAAGAGCTCTGGCCTGATGGTCGGGGACGGGTGGCAGACGAGCTCCCTCCCACCCACGCTTCAAGCCATCCAGTGGATCGTAGGTCCACTGCTCTATCTCGGTGTTTACCTTTCCGCCACGAATCCTTCTCTGCCAGAGAACTGGCAGGATTTGGAGGCCAGGGTGGGTGAGTGGCTGCAGAGATGAACGGAATCCTCAGGTGCCTCTCCCTGCGGGGGAGGGTGCTGGTGTTGAACCAACTAGTCCTGTCCAGGCTCTGGCACTGGCTCAACACCCTGAGCCTGGCCCTGGGGATCCTGGCCCGGCTCCAGAGTGTAGCTCTGGAGTTCTTCTGGCCGGGACTGCACTGGGTCTCTGCAGGGGTTCTGAGTCTTCCCCTGGAGGAGGGAGGACAGGGCCCGGTCTGCCCCAACAGCCACCTCCATGTCTTCCACCTCCAGGTCCTGCAGAGACTCCTTTATGGCACAGGTAGTCTGGCGTGGAGCACGATGGCACATGCCTTCCGCTGCCTTTGAGGGCTCCGATACGACCAGCAGCTCTTTTTTCTCCACCCAAGGGTCTTCCGTGAGACCTCTCTGAGCTTCTGGTCTTCTACCAAGACCTCCTCCAGACCTGGAAGCTATTCTTGGCCACCAGGTCCATTGTGGCCACTGATGGGGTGGACCTGCTTGCAGAGCCCCTGCTACACAACTCCTACCTTCGTGTGCAGGTGGCAGAGTTCCCCTCGGTGCACCGGAGGCTGGTCATGGCAGAAACCATCAGACTCAGAGACCTCTTGGACTATGACAGAGGGGACTGGGTGGATACCAGAGCGCTCGGTCGGCGCATGGGGCTCTCCACCCTCCTGACCCCACTACGCGTTCTCCAGGAGGTTGGGGCAGCCTTGTCACCCACCTCTTGGGTTTTCCTTGAGCGGGGACTGCGAGAGGGTGCTCCCCGCCCACCCCTCACCCCAGGCCCTCCGGACCTTTTCATTGGGCCCCTGTCCCACGAGCCCTCCCAGCCCCCTCCCTTCCCACAATCCGAGCTGGCTGCGTGCCCCGCAGCCAGTTCACTTCCGAACTGTGCCAAGGAAACAATTCTACATGCTCGTGCTCCACACGTTTCACTTCCTTACCCTCGTGTCCCGCCCTGATATCAAATGGTGGGACTATCTACAACCTGTGGAGGGTGAGGAACCACAGAGGGCCAGCCTCTATTCCACTCTGGTCCCACAGCCCGCCGGGGATATTGGTTGGCAGCTCCTTCATGGAGCCGTGAGTAAGGGCATGTACCTGGCGTGGTTCACCCCCATCCCCGACGCCTGCCCCTTTTGCGGCGTGAGGGAGAACCTGGCGCACACTTATCTTGATGCACCAGCTTACAGCCCCTATTCCGGCTCCTCCAGAACCTTCTGGCTGCACTGAGGTTCTGGCTGCACTTTTCCCCACACCTGTTTATACTCTCACACCCTGTCCGTGGCCCCACGAAG
The DNA here is from genome assembly GCF_013100865.1 of Trachemys scripta elegans. Lineage (NCBI taxonomy): Eukaryota > Metazoa > Chordata > Testudines > Emydidae > Trachemys > Trachemys scripta. Next base: position 113,541,530 of record NC_048299.1, read on the forward strand.
TAGCGAGACCTCCTTGTCAGCCTCCTCCTGACCCTGGCCAAAGTGGCCATCTTCAACACCAAGAGGAGGATGCTAGATGAGGGGGTGCTCTGCGACTGTGGGGCCTATTTCCACTCCTCCCTGGTCTCACGCATCCGGGCAGAGTTCCTTTGGGCAGCATCTGCTGGCTCCCTAGACAGCTTTGAGGAGCAGTTGGCACTGTCCGGTGTTCTCTGCTCATTGCCCCCTCTGGATCCCTAGTTTTTAACCTGTGACCGTCACTCCTGACCCTGTTATTCATTAGTTGTCCCCCGCATTCCATTGGTTCCCTGGTCCAGAGGTCCTTCCCGCAAGGCTGGGGGAGGGGCCTTTAGACGTGGGCAGTCTTGTGCCCGCCTACCTCCCAGATTCCCAGTAAGGCCTCTCTACAGGCACCCAGAGATGTACACACAATTAATGGCCACTGGCCAAAATTTAATTTAAGAGACTTGCCCACATCACGTAGGAATTCTGTGGCAGAGGAGGAGAGAGAATGGGCAACATTAATTGTAACTTGAGTGCCTGATTTTCCAACCTTAATAACATTTTGTTAATGTCAATTTTAAAAATGTAATATCCTAGTTTTTAAGAAAAGGAAAAAAAGGTAAAACCACATCCAAATTTTATTATGCCCAAATGTAACAACACCCTCCTCCCCTCCATATGGAAGATCAGGCCTTTATTGTGGTTATTCTTGAGTTATTGACATAAAAATTAATTATTTTGAGTTTTTTGTGCCCAGATAGCTGAAAGGCTGCTTTGTTGCTAAAATATAACTTTTTTTAAGAACATAAGAACGGCCATACTGGGTCAGATCAAAGGTCCATCCAGCCCAGTATCCTGTCTGCTGACAGTGGCCAATGCCTGGTGCCCCAGAGGGAGTGAACCTAACAGGTAATGGTCAAGTGATCTCTCTCCTGCAATCCAGGAGGCTAGGGACACCATTCGTTACTCATTCTGGCTAATAGCTATTAATGGACTTAACCTCCATGAATTTATCTAGTTCTCTTTTAAACCCTGTTATAGTCCTGGCCTTCACAACCTCCTCAGGCAAGGAGTTCCACAGGTTGACTGTATACTGTGAGAAGAAGAACTTCCTTTTATTTGTTTTAAACCTGCTGCCCATTAATTTAATTTGGTGGCCCCTAGTTCTTATATTATGGGAACAAGTAAATAACTTTTCCTTATTCACTTTCGCCACACCACTCATGATTTTATATTCCTTTATCATATCCCCACTTAGTCTCTTCTTTTCCAAGCTGAAAAGTCCTAGCCTCTTTAATCTCTGCCCATATGGGACCCGTTCCAAACCCCTAATCATTTTAGTTGCCTTTCTCTGAACCTTTTCTAATGCCAGTATATCTTTTTTGAGATGAAGAGACCACATCTGTATGCAGTATTCAAGATGTGGGCGTACCATGGATTTATATAAGGGCAATAAATCTCCGTCTTATTCTCTATCCCCTTTTTAATGATTCCTAACATGCTGTTTGCTTTTTTAACTGCCTTTTTTTTTTTTTTTTTTGCTTTTTTGCTTTGACTGACTTTTTTGCTAGTTTCTGATGATAAGCAATTGTTCTTGTGTAGTTAGAAAACTACTGACCATGTAAATTTTTATTTTCATATTGGCAGGAATAATTTTCTAGCTTAGCAAGTTTTGGGTTTTCTGACCACAGTGTATGGAGAAAGAAGACTGTTCTAGCCAATATTTTTATTCAAATGATAAGGATACAGTGAAAGATTCATAGCACAATGAAGTCAGTGGGAGTTGCTGGTTGCTCAGCACTTGGAAAATCCAGTTATGTATAGAGGTGCCTGAGTATGGGTTCAGGAGTCTAAATGTAGGTGCCCATTTTCAAAATCTTGGTTAGTCATCTGTACTACACTTTATACATTTTTCAGAAAAATCACACAGCCTATGTGACCACCAAACTGTCACTTTATGTTCACTGTTGTTTTTTCTCCTCCTCCTGTTCTGGTGTGTGAAGGAATTATTTGTGAATTTGGATCCCATGGTCCTCGAAGTACTGTGTGAAACAAAATACCTGAAAAAAATGAATTTTGAAGTTCCAGATGTTGCCCTTGGTATGTGTGCAGAAGAAGAACAGATTAAAGAACAGCAAATGAAGTTAGTGAACACTTAACTTGATTTCATCTTTATCTGGAAATTTTCTTTTGGGCCTCATTTCTACCTGCTTTTTTGGTTATTATAATAACTTTTCCTTGTGACAGATGTTAGTAGAGTCCAATGGAATCTAAGTACATTTGCCCACCCTTCTTTAATAATATTGTCCACAATGTAGTGGTCCCATGGCTTCCATCTCCATAAATACCTGATCATTAGAAATCATCAATACTCTTTTCTTATGCCTTTTCCTTACAGTCCCTTTGAACTCTTGCAATCATTCCAAAGACAAGGACATTCTCTCATATGCAAATCTCCATGTCTTGTGTGGCACATTAGGCCAAAACTATGCTGCATTGGTGCTAGAATTATGGAGCACTGCACTCCAATTCCTCTCCCTACTAATTGTCCCTGCTACAATCCAAGTGCAGTACAAAGTACTGTCAATATACTATTCCTTGTGTTACTTATTTCTTTATTTTGGTGAAAAATCAATTTATTTTATTCTGTCCCCAGATTTTCAGCTATTAATGTGTAGAAGATTTTCCTGTTGACAATGGATAACTGCCCTATAGAAGTTGTCAGGGAAAAACTGGAGAATTTGGCAGCTGGGAAGGGGAAATTGGGATCCTTCTTCGAGTGATGGTCCCTGTTGTGTTCCACTATGGGTTATGCATGTGCACCATGCACCCAGAGCTGGACAATCTGAAAGTAGTGTCCCTACATGTGCCCTGGTTCACTTCATGCCTCTGTTCAAGGGGGTAAACGATGGGACGGACTGACTTCCATTCCAATTCCTTCTTATCACTGCATGGTTTGGGTTGGAATCTCCTGTGTCCGTAGCTTCAGCTTCATCCTACAAAATAAGAATTAGATCTAGTTTTATAAATAGTTTTAACAGTTTGTACAGTTTAGTGTTTTGGACTCTGTTTGGGTCCTGGACTATACTCAGGATTCTGGGCTTCAAACTCTGCTCTTCCTGCCCGCAATCCTTCTCGGATAGTGATGACCACCAGTGCTGCTTGTGCGGCCTCAGGGAAGCCGACATTGCAGCTAGGTGCCAATCAATCTGCCAGTCTACCTCCACCCCCACCCCCAAGCCCTCTGGCAGGATCTTGTCAGGAATCCAGGAAGCACGCTTATAAGCATGAGACAGTCTTCCTCTAAATCCACTCCAAAGAAATTGGATTTGGCTCTAAGTAAGCCCATCAGCTCAGCCCATGAGGACTTAGTACAGCCGAAGTCCAAGAGGCATGACAAGAAAATTCATAAGTATTGGGCTACATTGGTACCGGACCGTGATCAGTTGGTACTGTTATCCTTGGCACCTCCAAAACCCCAGTATTGATCAGTACTGACGAAGTCCGATCATCGCCAACTTCGGGCACTGTCTTCCTTGCCGCCTCCAGTGGCTCGAACAAGTAGAACCCCTCTCACACCAGAGAGATCTGAATCCATTATTGCTCCACAGGACATTTTTGCTGTCCTGGATCCGGAATTCCCTTCCTCATCAGGGGCCCTCCATGTCCAGAGAGATAATAACACCACTGCGGGAGTTGACAGCTGGAAGGAGTTTGACCCCATCCATACAGGGAATATCTTCCCTCTGACAGCTCCGACAGTACTGCCGTTGGAACCAGAATCAACCTTCTCTTAATTGGGAGATTCTGAACCACTCGATGAACCTTTCCCCCCCGTATCCTATGTATCCTCTGTCACCCAAAAGATCTGCAGTGGTTTGGGGCCAACCTCTGCCTCATCCAACTCGGAGCTGTTGATGTACCCCATGCCATGGGAGCCCCTGCGACCACCTGTTGACCTTTCCTACTGGCCATATTGAGGATCTTGGGACCAGTTCTCCCCTACAGAGTCGACCCGATTTGCTAGGGAGTCACCACCACTTGCCCCCTCTCTAAAGGAACACTCAGCTATGCACCCGAATATGACAGAAAAGGAGAAGGAACATTACACACCAGAAACTGCGGTTCTGCTGGAACCAGTCAGACGGTTGTCTTCGTCTCCAGACAAAGCAGTGACTCCTACATCTCTCTCCTCACCCACCAGTGACTTCAGATAGTTCCAGGACCTTCTTTGCGGAGTTGCTGTAGAACTTCAGATTCGTCTTGAAGAAATCTAGGACTCCCAGCACAAACTCAGAGACATTCTCCATACATCTGGACCCAACAGAATAGCTCTTCCTATTAATGAAGCCATATTGCAGCCAACTGGGACAGTTTGGCACACCCCGCCACCTGTTCTCCCTGAAAAGGACAGAGAAGCATTACTATGTGGCAACCAAAGGAATTTTTGTTTTTTCATCCCGTTCCCAACTCAGTGGTAGTCCAAGCCGTTTCTGAAAGAGCCTGGTCTGCTCCTCCTGATAAAGAGGGTAAACGTTTGGATCTGTTGGGGAGAAAGGTCTTCTCAGCATCCAGTCTCCAGTTCAGGATAGCCAATTACCAGGGACTACTGGCTAAATATGATTTCCTCAACTACGCCAAGTTTGTGGGATTTACTGACAGCCTTTCGCAGCAGGACAGAGCTCGTTTCCAAGCTCTGATAGATGAAGGCAAACTGATAGCCAAGACCGTTCTTCAATCCTCAGTCGTTGCCGCAGATATTTCCTCCAGAACTATGGCTACTGCCATCGTCATGCACAGGGAGTCATGGCTCCATGTGTAAGGGTTCCCTAAGAGGCCCAGAATGTCATTGAGGACCTCCCCTTCAATGAATCGCAGCTTTTCAACCAAAAGACTGATGAGTCCCTCCATACCCTGAAGGACTCCAGGGCTACCCTCCACTCTGCTTCTTTCTTGGTTGGACTAGTTCAGCTCTGCCTTTCCTCTGCTACCACTCCTGCCATGAGTTCTACGCAAAATCCAGCAGGACAGGGCACAGTTCATCCTGATCGCCCCACTCTAGCCCAGACAGTTTTTGTTTCCCAACCTCCTATGCATGTCGTCCTGAACACCAGTCCTCCGCCCAACGTTTCCTGAGCTCCTGACCTAGTGGAACAGCAAGCTCAAACACTCCGATCTGCGTCCTCTATGCCATAGGGCTTGATATTTGGATGGGCATCATTCTTAAAACATTCATGCTCCACAGCTGTGTGAGATGTCCTTTCGAACAGTAGAAAGGACTCTACCAGAAGATCTTACCTAGCTAAATGGAAGCGCTTTTCTTCTTGGGTACATCAAAGAGGCATTCTCCCAGAAACTGCAGCTATTCCCCTCATCTTGGACTATATCCTATCTTTGAAGACATCAGGCTTGTCCATCAACTCCTTGCAAGACCACTTGGCAGCAATCAGTGCATACCATCCACCTTCTCATGGCTGCCCGGTCTTTGCACATCCACTGACCAATAGATTCTGGAAAGGCCTAATCAGAACTTTCCCATCTATTCAGAAGACTTCTCCCCAGTGGGACATAAACCTTGTTCTCTCAGTACCCGTAGGCCCCCTTTAGAACCTTTAGCTTCTTGCTTCATGCTCTCCTTTCCATGAAGGTTGCTTTTCTTGTAGCTGTCACCTCAGGTTAGGGTGACCAGATGTCCCAATTTTAAAAGGACAGTCCCGATTTTTGGGTCTTTTTCTTATATAGGATCCTATTACCCCCCCCCCCACTCCAGTCCCAATTTTTCACACTTGCTGTCTGGTCACCCTACCTCAGATAGAAGGATTGGTGAGCTTGCAGTGATGATGGCAGATCCTTTTTGTACTATATTGATAAGGATAAGGTTTCTGTGCATCTATACCCCAAATTCACTCCTAAAGTAGTCTCAGAATTTCACGTTAACCAATCAATTCACTTACTTGTGTTCTTCCTAAAATCGCACCCTTCTGCAAAGGAATGAAGACTCAGTGTTTGGCAGGCCTGGCCTTTTACCCGCAAAGAACAAAGCCAATCAGGAAATCCTTGAGACTATTTGTTGCCATAGCAGAAAGAATTATGGGGCACGTCTTCTCCACTCAGAGAATCTCCAGATAGATCTCTGGCTGCATTACACTTTATCCGCTATCGAATCTTCCTCCGCCCCAACCCACTTGGGGTAAGAGGTTATTCCACCACACCACAAGCAACAATTATGGCATCACTTCAGAAGGTGCCCCTCCTTGACATCTGTAAAGCAGCCATGTGGGGTTCCAGTCACATGTTTGCGAGACATTTATGCCCTGGTGCAGGACTCCTCTGCTGATGCGTCTTTGGGACAGCGATACTCCGCTCAGCTCTACCATCTATATCCTCGCATCCCCTCCTACTTAGGTACTGCTTGTCAGTCACCTTCAGTGGAATACAATATGGACCATCACTCAAAGAAGAAGTGGAGATTCTTCCAGATGTGTGGTCCCTATCTCATTCCACTACCCACCCTCCTTCCCCTCTGCTTCAGATCTTATCTGACTCATGGTAGAGAAGGAACTGGAGAGGCAGTCAGTCTGCCCCATCCTTTATCCCATCAGATGGAGGCCTGAGGTGAAGCAGGGCACATGCGCGAACCAATGGACACTACTTTCAAATTGTCCAGCTCCGGGCACATGGCGCGCATGTGTAGCCCACTGTGGAATACAGATAGGGACCACACAGCTTGAAGAACCTGAAGTTACAGGTCAGTAACCTCCCCTTTTGATATCCAACAAGGTATAGCAGACACTTTTTTTTTTTTTTTTTTTTTTTGCACTCAAGAGGCTGTGGAAAATTTTTCAGTGGAGAGGGGTTGCATCTGTTCTTACCCTTCCTCTTTTGGGCTGGAACAGAGGCATCTTTACATTTGTGTGAAGGAGATTTGAATTCCCCATTCTTTGACAGCAGCTAGTTATTTTGCCCCAGTATCTGCTGCTTCATCCATCAATGATGGATAATCACCACAGCTGGATGTTTTTGCTGAAGCAATCAGTAGTTAAATAAGTAACAGTGCTCCCATTTAAATTGTCCTCATTAGTCCATGGAGTTAACACACATAGAGATTAATATAGGGGCAGTCTGGTGGGTGAAAACCTGGCTCCACTGAAGTCCGTGACAAAGCTCTTGTTGGGCCAGGATTGTTTCAGGATGTCAGCAGACTCAGGTTTAGCACTGATACTAAACATACAGGTTTAGTATCAGTGCTAAACCTGAACATTATTTTCATTTTTAAAGTTTTCTTTGCATCCGTAAAGGCTTAGATTCTGGAGAACCATTATGTGGCAGTTTAAGAAATAAGGTTATTTTGTAGCCATTTGAATGGCCACCTATGCATATTATTCAGTGTCCTGCCCATAGGTTATGTTATACCAGTTGCTTGTTAGCACAGTCTGGCCCAGTTTCCCTCTTGGGACTGATACTGTCTGTTATGACTGGACCCAACTGCTGTATCCCATGTGCTTCTAAGCTCCCTGCATTTGAGTAGTGACTAGTCACTTTTCCTAGTTACACATCTTTGAAAAACAATAAAATCCTGAATGCAGCTCTCCAAGTCTGATCTCACCCCCGCCGGGAGTCCTGGGTTTGGTCAGCATCCTTAGGCTGCCCCTCTTAGCCTTTTATTTTTCTCTCTGTGTTATGGAGTTCTAGCCTCTTGCTCTGAGAAGTAGCCGCCTTGTAAAACTCTGTCCCTCTTGGTTACCTTTGTGCTTCCACTGGAGAAGTTCCTGGTTCCAGCCCCACCTCCGTCGGCTTCTGTGTAGAGAGTCGAAGTCAAAGGTCCTATGGATAGAAAACCCCTAGTTGTACTAGGAAAGACTCATTCCATGTTGATGGCCCTAGATTGCTTTGTGCTGGTTTCTCAGACTAGTTAGACATGCCACTAGGTGTCAAGCCATCATTCCAAAATGGATGCCTTTTTCACAAAGGAGTTGCAATACCACATGAGGGTCACCACAAGCCCCGGCTTCCTCCGGGCCCCGGGGGTGCTCAAACCGATGCTCCGCCCCAGGCCCCGCTCCCACCCCTTCTCCCAAGCCCCCACCCCTGCCCGCCTCTTCCTGCCCCTCCTCTTCCCACCCAGTTCAGCCGCCTCCGCCAAGCATGCCCTCTCCCCACTCTTCCCCTCCCCCCAGCATCTCCTGCACGCTGCGAAACAGCTGATCACGGTGGGTGGGAGGTGCTGCGAGGGAGGGGGAAGAGTTGATTGGCAGAGCTGGGCAATGGATGGGAGGCACTGGGAAGGAAGAGGGGGAGCTGGCTGCCGGTGGGTGCTAAGTACCCACTAGTTTTTTTCTGTGGGTGCTCAAGCCCTGGAGCACCCATTGAGTCGGCGCCCATGAGGGTCACACCCCAAAATGAAAGTTACAGTCAAAATGCCATTCACAAAACAAGATGGAGTTCGCAGTTTGACCCAAACATACTGCTCCCACCCCATCAATCTGTCACACTAGTAATAAAGGTAAATTACATAGGATTTTTAAAAAAAGATATGTGCCATTTCCTTCTCCTTGATGATGTGTAAAGTGTCTGTAAGGATTTTTGTTTTGTTGTTGTTATTGAGAGTCTTAGTGTGAGTAAGTTAGGGAGAGTTTCTAGTTTTGGATGTTGGTTCAAAATAAATGGATTTTTATTAATTAATATTGCAGATGTGCCCAGACTTATGTGCATTTTAAATAAATGGAAAGAAATACAAAAATGATTGCTAGCCTTAAAAAAATACGATTGTATCTTGCAGACTTCAGGATCTTTTGACTGATTACAAGAAGTTTGTAAATCGAATTCCTGCTATTCTGGAACCACTGATGAAACCATTTATGGAGCAAATTGAGGAATCCCTCACTCCAGGCCTGACACAGTTATCATGGACTTCTCCAAACATTGACACATGTATGGATCTTTGTTATTTCTATGCAAATCATAGAATCATAGTGTTTGCAGATGGAAAGACCTATTAGGTCTTTCGGTACGTCCCACTGTCAATAGAACATGGTTCTCTGCAGTGCACTCTGTAGTTTTTTCCAATCTACTTTTACATGTTGTGAGTGATAGATGGTGTTCATGTACACAAACTAAAATATTTTACATTTGTTTAATTGTAAATGTGATGACATTTTAGTTATATTTATATGGATTGTACTAGGTAGGCACAGACATGAATGGGGTGGTGCTTTGCCTCATAGCTCTGCGGGGACTCGGTCAATGATTGTTCCTCAGGGAAGTACTGTCCCTTCCTGAGCATCCAGGAAAGCAGGGTCAACGTGGATAAAGGGATGGAGCCATTGCCCGGACTTCTCCCAACCTTCTCTGAGGTGATATGTGCATACCCAATGTTGCCTGAAGGGAGCTGTCCCTCTTCTTCCTTAAATAGATGAACTGCAACTGTCCCTGACCCTTTTACAGGGCTCAGACGGGATGGAGGAAAACTCATTGCTCAAACACAGCCATGCATCTCTGGAAAGGCCAGTCACAATCTGCGCCATACTATTTACATAGAAAGAGGGATTATTGTTCAAAATAAAGCAGTCAGGGATACAAGCTTGTAGAAAAAATTATTGCTTGTACTATGTGAGTCTTGATTTTGAGAAGAAAATTCTAGTTTTATACAAAAATAGTCAGCAGGAAATTTTAAAAAATATTTTAATTTGCTGACATTACTGTTATTCATACATTGTTACCTGTACAGCATTCAAAGTAAATCTGGGTAGATTGGAATACTAAATAAAAAGATGTAGATCCCAAACATCCATATCAATAAATCAGTACAGTTGGGCACCACCCATTATAACATAAATCCAGGTTTTAAAATCCATCCTTGGTAATATAATGATATGATAATAATAATTAATAATAGTAAGGACACACCCTACCATTGCTACAACTACAATGCTCCAGAGTGCAGGTACTGTCACCTTCATTCAGACCCCCCCTTCTCCCTCTCTGCACACCCCGTTAGCAGATAGTTTTCCTCCCGTCACTGGATGTTTGGAGAGCAGTTTGTGTTGGGAGAAGGTAGTTTGGTAAAGGGTTGTGTGTAGAAGGGCAATTAAAGGGTGTGATAGGAGTTTAGGATCTCTAGGGGGCAAAGTTAAGGATGAGGTGTGTGTTCTGTGATGTATGGTAGTGGTGGTAGTGTTAAGGCATGTGCCTGTGGGTGAAGGAGAAGAGTGTACATATTATTGCGTGTCTTAACTTTTCATTTCCTTGTTTATGTAGGTTTGTGTCATGTATGTTTTGTAAGTATAGCAACCCTAATGCTTCCCAATGAATTTTTTGTTTATTAATTTAATGTTTATTTAAACATATGGCAGTTGCATGATTTGGGAGGGGAGTACAAATCTGTAGGGTTTGAAATACAGCTGCTGAAGGAGAATATTTTGTCCGTAAACCACTTCTATGAAACAGTCATCATTGTAGGTAACAATCTGACAGGAAATTGTAGGTTGTGGTGGAAATTTTATATGTCCAGCCTCATCAGTCAGGCCTGGGATGTGCCTGCCCCATCTATCCAGATTACGTGCACAATGTGTGAACTTTAATTTACAATGTGAATAAAAGGTTTTAGTGGAGAGAGGTAAATAGTAGGGTCCCTTATTGACCTGTACTGAAACCTGTGCAGTTCAACATATTCATAAATGAATGTGGCAAAATTTGCAGATGATTCAAAATTAATTGGATAAGTCCAAAGCTGAGTGCGATGAGTTACAAAGGGATTTCACTAAACTGACTGGGCAACAAAATGGCAGATTAAATTCAGTGTTGATAAATGCAAAGTAGTGTACATTGGAAAACATAATCCCAACTATATATACAAAATGCTGGGATCTAAATTAACTGTTACCACTCAAGAAAGAGATCTTGGAGTCATCGTGGATAGTGCTCTGAAAATATGTGCTCAACGTGTGGTGTCAGTTAAAAAAAGCTAGCAGAATGTCAGGAACCATTAGGAAAGGGATAGATAATAAAACAGAAAATATCATAATATCACTATATACATCCATAGAACATTCACACATTCAATACTGAAAACAGTTCTGGTCACCCCACCTCAAAAATATACAGTAGAATTGGAAAAGGTGCAGAGAAGGATAACAAAAATTATTAGGAGTATGGAACAGCTTCCATATGAGGAGAGATTAAAAAGACTGGGACAGTTCAGCTTAGAAGAGATCTGATTAAGGAGGGATATGATAGTGTTCTGTAAATCATGACTGGTGTAGAGAAAGTGAATAGTGAAGTGTTATTTACTTCTTCACATAACACAAGAACTAGGGGTCACCTGGTGAAATGAATAGGCAGCAGGTTTAAAGCAAACAAAAGTACTTCTTCGCACAATGCACAGTCGACGTGTAGAACTTGTTGTCATGGGATGTTGTGAAGGCCAAAGTGCAGCTAGGTTAAAAAAAGAATTGGATACTTTCATGCAGGATAGGTCCATCAGTGGCTATTATCCAAGATGGTTAGAAACACAACCTCATGCTTTAAGTGTTCCTAAACCTCCAACTAGCCAGAAGCTGGGACTACATGACAGGCTGGATCACTCAGAATTCCCTCTGAAGTATCTGGCTATGGCCATTGTCAGAAAACTGGATATTGGGGTAGATCAGGGGTAGGCAACCTATGGCACACGTGCCAAAGGCGGCACGCGAGCTAATTTTCAGTGGCACTCACACTGCCCGGATCCTGGCCACTGGTCCGGGGGGCTCTGCATTTTAATTTAATTTTAAATGAAGCTTAAACATTTTTAAAACCTTATTTACTTTACATATAACAATAGTTTAGTTCTATATTATAGACTTATAGAAAGAGACCTTCTAAAAACGTTAACATGTATTACTGGCACGCGAAACCTTAAATTACAGTGAATAAATGAAGATTTGGCACACCACTTCTGAAAGGTTGCCGACCCCTGGGCTAGATGAACCACTGGTCTGACCCACTGTGGCTGTTCTTATGTTATTATTATCATCATCATTACAAATCTCAAAGGGACGTAGCCTCCTTTCAGATCAAGTATTGAACTCTCGCTACATCCTTCAGATGGTCTGGTTGGATGTTCTGTGTATGTCCATCTCTGGCAATCTTACTGCACCACTGAAGCCTTTGGCACCCATGTGATTGCTGACCATTCCTGGGTAAATGAAAACTAAAAATGACTCAAAATTCAAATTTAAAACAAATCCCAACCAGTTTCACCAGATCGATTCAGGATCCACCCCTCTGTCTGTGACGTAGCAGCCTAATTACCATTTTCAAAAGAGACTTAGGAGCCTTTAGAAGGAATCCTTCAGATGGGATGTTTCAGGTTGTGTAACTTACATGCATTTGCAGTAATTTAGACTACCTTACACTGATCTGAGGAAAAGCTCTGTGTAAGCTCGAAAGCTTGTCTCTTTCACCAACAGAAGTTGATCCAATAAAACAGTGGTGGGCAAACATTTTGGCCTGAGGGCCACATCTGGGTATGGAAATTGTATGGCTGGTCATGAATGCTTATGAAATTGAGGGTTGGGGTGTGGGAGGGGGTGCGGGCTCTGGGGTGGGGCTGGGGATGAGGGGTTTGGGGTGCAGGAGGGTGCTGTGGGCCGGGACCGAGGGGTGCGGAGGGTGGGAGGGGATCAGGGCTGGGGCAGGGGTATGGGAGGAGGTCAGGGGTACAGGCTCCAGGCAGCGCTTACCTCAAGCAGCTCCTGGAAGCAGCAGCATGTCCCCCCTCCGGCTCCTACACATAGGGGCAGCCAGGGGTCTCCGCGCGCTGCCCCGTCCCCAGGTGCTGCCACTGCAGCTTCCATTGGCCGTGGTTCCAGGCGCGGGCCGAGGGATATGCTGGCTGCAGCTTCCCGCTGCCCCCATTGGCCCGGGACGGCGAACCGTGGCCAGTGGGGGCCGCGATTGGCCAAACCTGCGGCGTCAGCAGGTAAATAAATTGGCCCGGCCCGCTAGGGTGCTTACCCTGGCGAGCCGCGTGCCGAACGTTGCCGACCCCTGTAATACAGTAATGAGTGATCCAAATTCCTAAATGTAAAGGCATTAGGAGGAATTAGTATGTTGCAGTTCTACAATAAGCCAACAGGCTATGCTTGTGGATCATTTTTCAGTTGAGACAGATTGGTATATGGCTTTACTTTTGTTTTTTAAAATGTAAACAACAAGATAACACTAAACAGCAGCATGCTTTGTTTTACAATCTCAGCTCAAAGGATTTTTTGGTACTGGTCAGTACAGTAACATATCATTTATTAAGAAAGATGTTGCAAATATAATTTAAATTAAAATTAAACATTTTTTATTAACTCCCGCCTCACTACCCGAAGGATGTTAATGCAGTGACTGCCCTCTTAAAACCTTACAGTTTGAATATTGGGAACATAGTTTTTTACTCATGCTTTCAGATGAAGTGGTCCATGTGGTTCTTTGGGTCAGCTTTCTTTGTGGCAGCTTTTTGGTGTGTCTGTTGAGCTAGTAGTTATAGCAGGGGTATGTGGGTGGCTGCTGCTGGCCTTCCTGTGGCTCTAAGGAACTAGAGATGGGAATTAGAATCTTTCCTAGAAGCGCATGCTTTTCTTGAGTGAGGATGAAATGCTTTCTTTTTGTGCCTAGTTTGGTAGAAGTTAAATGGGGTTTTTCAAAGCATTAATTATCCAGTACATTTTGCACTGGTTCTTATAAAGTGCATCTTTTATTTCAATATTAATTAGATCATTTTAAGTCTTTCTTTCCCATTTCTCAGAGTGCAGAATCTCTTTACTAGAATTCTGCCATCCTGAGCTATTCTTAGGACAATTTTGGACCTCAAAATCAGCAAGCAGGATATGCCACTTTAATAGTACCCCCTGCTAGCCGATTAAAGGCCTCATCCTGCCAACTGCTCATTTTCATTTGTGATGTGCTGAGTGCAGTCAACTCCAGTTGATTTAAATGAGTGTTAAAAGTACTTGTCACTTTCAGGTTTTGAAGTGCGCAATTGTGAATTGCTCAATGTCATCGAGTGCTGCCCTTCAGCATGCCCCCTTGTTGCTCTGCATTCAGTCACCTAGGTGCTGGAACTAGGGGTACTGGGGTTGCTGCTTCTTGAAGTGATTTCCATCATATACAGGGCTTACAGTTTCAATGGCTCTCAGTGCCCCCAACATACAAATGGTTCCAGCACCCCTAATCAGTCCTCAGGCTCAGAAGATTCAGCAAGCAGCCTTCCCTTGGTGTCTGCCATGCTCTGAGGAAGGAGGCAGCATATATGCTGGTCCTCTTCCTTACAGCTCATTCCCAGTTGGTTGAGTGAGAGGGGAACCTTGTCCCATCCACTCTGCAGAGTTCCCGATTCTAGATCCTTAAAGAAACAATAAATGACTTGCTCCCAAATACTACTGATTTCTGGGGCATCTTCCTCTCTATCAAACCTTCTTATTTCCTAGGTCTTTGCATACATCAAAATGTCCCCAAATCTTAAAGGGCCATGCCAGGTGATGGGAGTGGATGGGCTGAGCCCAAGACATCACTACCTGTAAGGGGGCTACCTGATTACACTTAGCATCTATATTTCTAGGTACTTATATGGTACTCATCACTTGTGTCTGGGCACCCTACAGACATGAATTAATTTATCCTCATAATACTCCAGTGAGGTAGGGAAAAATCAATATATGCATTTTACAGATGAAGGACTCAGATGCAGAGGTTAGGCAAATTGCTGAAATCTGTAAGAGAGGTAGGAGTTGAACCCGGATCTCCAGAATATCAGTCCAGTGCATGGGCTCCAAGACCATTCCATACCTCCACCACACACCGATGGGGAAGGAACCATGTTCGGTTTAATAACATCCAATTAAAAATAGAAGTGGGATTCCTAAAACACATCCAGAATATCCCAAAATTGTTCAGATGTGGATCATTACATAGGATTCATCCTAAAATAGAGCTTGAGAAACAAGGGGCAAAGGGATTTAGGATTGCTTAATTTAAATGTATGCTGTGTAGTTAATGGACTGACTCATTTGTCCAATTTTTTCAGTAGTGAAGGTTAACCCTTATCTTGGTTCTGGATTCCAAAATTAATAATTTAAATTGTTTGGGTTTTTTTTGACAGTCAAAAAAACATAGTTCACTTTTGCTTGTGTACTCAATAACTGTCTGTTAACAAGAGATGTTCATGTTAAATATGATAGTTTTCTTGTTCAGAATTTTCCATTAAAAACATCAGTTTGCGCACTGTTATCACGTGTTAGTAAATCAGATACCCCAGCGATCTTTTTACTTAGTACGGGAAATAATTTTGGCAATTCCAGTATCACTGTGTGGATAAACTATGACATTTTAATGATGACCACTGTATGGTTCTGAAGGGACATAGTGCGGTGATTGCACTGAATGTATTTTTATGTGATTTTATTTTTCCTCTTCTTCATAATAAAAAAATACAAAAGACTTATTAAAAAACAAAAATATGTATAGTACTTGGTTGCAAATCAATGGTTTGTGGATAAGAGGATTGGGAAGATGAATGTTTGAAAAAGATTGAAAAGTTAGAGGAAAACTCTACTCCCTGGTCTCTGAGACCATTCTCTGGCATGATTTAGTACTCACAATGCTTGTAGAGGACTCAGATAAATTCAATCTTATATTTGTAAGAAGAAATTCAGTGGCATAATCTACATACTAACTTGCCTTGAGGAATTTTGCCCATAAACTGATTTGAATGATGAAATACTGAATTTCACTAAATAGTTTAGACGGAATATGGAACAGATCTGCTTTTTCCTAAAGTAGGTGTATGTGTGAAGGATGCAATAACTTTTCAATAGTAACATTCCTTTTATTTCTGGTATACTATTATTGATCCTTTCCATTAGATACTGGCCTCTTTAATATAGTATTTTTATAATACTAAGTATTTCATTATGTCCGTTTCTTGCAAAACAGTTTTATTTAAAGATTCAGATGCACAGAGACCCATTAGATCTTTGGTTTCAGACTTTTAATTCAGTATGTAATCATTAATTAAGATTCACATTTAGAAAGATAACCCTTTTGTATTCCAATATAATATGATATTTTAAAAAGTGATTTCATGTGCTATATTTTGTAGATTCTCATTTTATTTTCTGTTTGCTTAGTCCTCAAGAAAGTTTATAATTCCCTAGAAGAAGTGGGGTATATAGTCAAAGAAGCTTCTGACACTCTGGAATGCAGAATTGAAAGAATTCTGCAGGATATGTCAGACACTCCTCTTGTAACTCTACCCGAAGATGATCCCATTGAAGTACTGGCTTTCCTGGAAAGGACAGAAAAACTTACTGCTACAGCTGCTGAAACTCTGTCTCAGTAAGTCTACTCATGTGTGGTTTGTAGAGCCCATAATGGTAGGATTTAAAATAGTATGGTTAGCTTTTTAATCCCTATTGAAATAAGACTGCTGGACCAAGCTGAACTTTTAACAACAAAATCTATAGGCATCTTAAATGCAACAAAAATAAAGCATTTATATTATTTCTTTCCTGTTTTGCTTGACTGATATTTACTCTCCTTTCCTTTGGTTAGAGAACTTCAGAGCAACCTATTATTTATGCAATGACAAGTAAAGTTGATTCTTAATGTTAACTAACTGATTTAGGACTAGAAGATAGACTCTTCCCCTCTCTAGGTGCTGCATATAATATTTTGCATTTTTACATTATCATGTAATACTTGTTCAGTTGTGTTCCACTGAGACACATCTAAGTGTGCTTTGCATGTCAGAATGATGAAAGGCTGTCTCTCTTCTAGCCTACTATAATTTTTGTATGGTTTGGTCTGTACATCAGGTTAGCTTGCTGTATCATCCTGATAAGCCCAACCTGGGTGAAATGTATGTCTATGATTGCTCACCAAAGCTGGAAAAAAACCTGATGCTCTTCAAAGAATCCAGGAGATCTAGTTGTATTGGATATACTGCAATCTTCAAAATAGGATGCTGAAAATATCCCAGGATACTTTAACATCCATTGGTTATTTTATAGTACATCCAGGCAGTAGAAGTGAACTGAACAGTTTAGGTGTATTTCCGCATTCACCCTTTAATATAGTGTGTTCTGAAAACCAGAGTGGTAGTAGGCTTTCTTCTCTTTTGGGTATCCCCATTTCTTTTGTGGGTGGTTATATTCTGAAATCCATAACTTTCCTTTGTAGACAAAGCCAGCAAGTGGAACGTTCCATGTATGAATTGATAGACATTCTGAAGCACAGATTGAAACCGGAAGACAAAACCAATCTGCAGGTAAGATCTAAAATGTAAATAATTACGAAGCATTTCTTAAGCTGCTTATATTTCATTTATGAAATATGAATTATTTGGAGCCTTTTTATTTTGTGTTTGCTGTTTCACTGTGACTTTTCAGGATTCATTTGCCTGTGGACATCTTGATATGAAACAGAAAACACGCTGCCAGGAATGTCTGTCCTGTAGTTACTATAACCTGATGGGGCAGCTTTGTCAGAAAAATACGGACTCTCTAGTCAAATGTAGGTTTTGCATTTTAAACTATACTTACTTTTATTTTTTTAATTATATGACATATTTTTATAATATTTTAAAAATTTCTGAACTTGTGGTCACAACTATAATTTTTCTAAAATGTTCTATTTATATAGGCACCAGGATTTCTTTAGATGCTTTAAGGCGTCGCTTACATGTTCTCAACTCTAAATATCAGATGACCAAGTTCATAAAAGATCAAAGAGTTCCGTTATTCAAAGCTGAAATTCAATTGGCCATTCCAAATGTTGTCTTGAGGCCAAGTCTTGATGATATTCAGGTAACATCAACAAAAATAAATGCACATCACAATTTACAACTTATGTAAATACGTTGTTTTTTTAAATAAGGTGTGTCTACTTAACCTCAGATAAGAATAGAACTGAGGAAAAATAGGACAAAATTAAAAAAAAAAAATCAGTGGTACACAAGATGGTATCTTGAGAAATTAGAAAACAGAAGCCATCAATCAAGATGTTATACTGTCCAATAAAAACAATAATTCTACTGGAAACTTAACACCTCTCATCTATAATCCTCTACTTTAAAAAGGAAAACTTTTCAAAGAGGGTGTACAAACCAAAGAAGTTGAATTCAAAGCAATCAGTAAAAACTCAGGCTGCGCCCATTACTTACAACTCCTGAAGAATATTCAATGACCATATAAGGGTGAAATAACAGCTATATATCAGTTACTACACAATGAGGCTTTGATTTAGTGAAGCACTTAAGAACGTTCTTAGGTTTAAGCATATGAGCAATCCCATTTTATTTCAGCAAAACACTTAAGCACATGCTTAAAATCAACTGCTACGTGAATCACTTTACACTGATTCCAAAAGCAATTGGTTATAACGTGACTGGCAGCCTAGCAACATTTTGATCTGCCACTCCCTAAATCAATCTTAGAATTCTCAGTCAGATTTAATTTGCAGCCTGTGTGGTCTGGGAACAAGAAGTCAGATAATAAAAAGTAAATTTAAATACTGTAGATAGAAAGGGTTGTATGATGCCATCATTTGTACAGCTACAAATGTATGTAACTAGACTAAATAAATGTATAAAGGGACTCTATGATGGTTGTGAAATAAGATTAAATTAATTCTGTTAACTCCCTTTGTTTATTCCTCTTTAAACAGGGTATAATAATGAAACCACAATGTGCTATGAGATATAATTAATGTTTGTAAAGCTCGTTAAAATCCTTGGATGAAGGGCATGTAGAAGTGTAGGGATTATTAGTATGTGGTTTAATCCATGTTTAAGTTAGATGATTTTTTTAAACAGGTTTAACTTTGTGCTGTTGTGGATAGGACATTATGGAACACCCCTTTTCTTTCTCAAAGTATATGAATTATTTGGGGGGCGCTATAATATATCACTTATTAAAATATAGCATTGCTAAGCGGAAGAATGTAAAGATGAGAGGTGCGTTTTTCAGCTTTGCTATTAATCAGGCTGGTTTTTTTTTAGTGAGGACTGATCTTTATGTTTGTTTAAGGTGAATGTTTTACTCTTTTCAGAATGCGGTAAACAAAGCAGTAAATATCATATTATCGATGGCCAGAGATATCCCACTGTGGAAGTTTGCTCATTTACATCATAGACAGCAGCAGGTAGAGTACTTTTTAAAATTTAATTTGCTTAGAATGTTAAAAAAGAATGGTTAGAGAAACTAAATACTTAGGGTTTACACTTCTAAATTTCCTAGGGAAGGTTATGTTTACATTAATTTTTTGACTTGTAGTTTTGGATTTTTTCTGGTGAGGTAGATTGTACAATTTACTGAAAACATATATATATATATTTATGTAAAATCTTTACATTAAACCATCAGTTAAGTAGAAGACATATTCATTATTAGTATGTTTATTGAAAATATTTTCCATATTAAAAAGAGCACTAGCTTACACAAAGAGATTTTTACAAATAATGTTAGAGTGTTAGTGCTATTACAGACTGTAGGAGAAAACTAACATCATCTGTGTTTTATTATGCAGCTAATTATGCATAATAAAACACTATTGATCTTCCCAGAGAAAAACAGTATTAAGATGGTGTTAAGCTGGAGAATACATACGATCAGTAATGTAAGAGTAAAAAACATCACATGGATGTTGTAGTTGCCCTAAAACAAGCACTACAAACACAGGACAGTCATAGTCAAGGTTAAACTTAAACAAACTCCACACTTGTAAGCAGGGCCGGCTCCAGCTTTTTTGCCGCCCTAAGCGGCGGAAAAAAAAAAAAAAAAAAAGATAAAGCCGCGATTGGTGGCACTTCGGTTGCAGCTCTACCGCGCCGCTTCATTCTTCGGCAGCAATTCGGCGGCCGGTCCTTCCCTCTGAGAGGGACCGAGGGACCCGCCACTGAATTGCCGTCGAAGACTGAAACGTGCCGCCCCTTTCCATTGGCCGCCCCAAGCACCTGCTTCCTGTGCTGGTGCCTGGAGCCGGCCCTACTTGTAAGGGTATGGAAATGCACAGTTAGGGCACTCAAACAACCTTAAAATTCTGCTTTGTAGTGATGCTATGCAATAAGCATAAAGTTATCGTTAATGCATTTTAGTGATGGTAGTACCAGATTAAATTAAACGGATGTTTTAAAGACACTTTCTTTTTTCCATCTAGTTTTTGTCTTCATAGAGAAGTGTGCAGATCTCCCACTGTAGGAATAGTTGGTTCAGCACATGGCTCTTAAAGGGAGGTGGGGAGCAAATAGGAAAATAAGTGGACCCTTGAAGCTTCGAAAGGAGCTTCAGTGGGTTCCCAGAGAAAAGAGGAAGGGAGGAGGGAAATGAGGGAACCAAAAGGACATACGAATACCCAGTTTATCCAATAAAAATATTAATCATTGTGAGCAACCTCCCTTGGGCTGGTGGATCCTAGGCTTGTCATGCAGGTGACATGTCTGCACTCTAGGGGCAGAGTTATAATTACTAGCCGGGCTTGCCAGATTACCATGGAGTGGCAATAGCTTTGGCTTAAAGAAGAAGAATATTGTATTTCTATGTAGCCCTCAGATGTAGTGGTTTTAAAAAGTTAGATGGAGGCGCATACTGTCTGGACTGGTCCTACCTGGATCAGACACAGAAACTCCATGGCACATTTTTGGTTTGCAACCCTGTATATAACAGGGACAGGGAAAGCAGGCTTCAGATAAGTTGATTCAGGAAACATGGACAATTTTCAAAGGCATGCTTCTTTCAAACCTAATGCTCAATGTGTGTCAGAAATGAGTCTGAACACTTGAGTTGAACAATGAGTCCAACGGGTCACAGGGACGCTAACCCATGCATGCCTGTGACAAGGTAAAGACTCAGTCAGCATAACAGGATGCTGTCCCCTAGGCCAATACGAAGATGCCCCTCCTATGACTTCTTCTTTTATACATTAGTACAAACAAGTTACGTATTACACTCCAGATGTTGTTAGTTACCACCCTTATACCTTGTACCTACTAGTTTGAACAAAACATCCTTATCCATTATCCTGTCATTCCCTCCTTATCTTTAGGAGGGGTCGGTGTGTTCTTGTACCATCTCTTAGGAATATGTTAACATAGTTACTTGAGATATATGTGTGGTTTTGCGCCATCCTCTCCAGTCAGGAATGTGCTTATTTGATGTTAGCTTATATCTAGCATGTTACTGTTGTGTCAGCACCAGTTCTACTTTGGTTCACAGCCTTTGGTTCACACTGTTAGTTATGCCTAGGGCTCCAGCAAGGTCTGCAGACAGAAGACATTTCTCCACTGGACAGTGGAAATCATGTCCTTTCTAGCCATAGTTAATACATACAGTAGGGTGTGTGTGTGTGTGTGTGTGTGTGTGTGTGTGTTTTTTAAATACTGGTGCTACTACTGGAATATCTAGGAGTGTGGGGCATGCAGTGCCATGCCCCAACTGTCTCAGGTTGAAAGTCAAAGGAAAAACTGTATCTGATTGAGGGTTGTCCAAATAAATTCTCTATCGCTATGACCATCAAAGAGGGGAAGGAGCTGGCTCTAATTCCAGGAAAGGGAAAGAGAAAATGCTTCATTTCCAAGCTGGTTCTCTGAAAAGTGGCTTTGTAAAAATGGTTCCTTTTTATTCAGCAGATCTGTTCCTTGTGTGTAGTGTGACAAAGTTCCTCCTCTATCTTGGTGGGTCCTGCGCTTATTGGCAGATTTTCTTGCCTCAGAGATTCACCATGTGGGTTGGGAAACAGCCCAGAGACCTTCCCCTCTGGAAGAACCTACAGTCCAGGTCAATTGGGAGGTTTGGGGGGAACCCGGGCCCGCCCTCTACTCCGGGTTCCAGCCCAGGGCCCTGTGGACTGCAGCTGTCTATAGTGCCTCCTGTAACAGCTGCATGACAGCTACAACTCCCTGGGCTACTTCCCCATGGCCTCCTCCAAACACCTTCCTTATTCTCACCACAGGACCTTCCGCCTGGTATCTGATAACGCTTGTGCTCCTCAGTCCTCCAGCAGCACACCCTCTCACTCTCAGCTCCTTGTGCCTCTTGCTCCAAGCTCCTCACACTCTCGCACAACAAACTGAAGTGAGCTCCTTTTAAAACCCAGGTGCCCTGATTAGCCTGCCTTAATTGATTCTAGCAGCTTCTTCTTATTTGGCTCCAGGTGTCCTAATTAGCCTGCCTGCCTTAACTGGTTCTAGCAGGTTCCTGATTACTCTAGTGCAGCCCCTTCTCTGGTCACTCAGGGAACAGAAAACTACTCATCCAGTGACCAGTATATTTGCCCTCTACCAGTCTCCTGTACCCCACTGGTCTGGGTCTGTCACATATCCCTCCCCCTGCTCAACACCAAGGGGTTGGGCAGCTTGGGACGCCAGACAATGCATACGTGACAAGCCATCGGCGTTGCATGACGGCTCCCTGCTCTGTGTTGCACACGGAACTGGAAAGGTTGGAGGGATAAGAACCATCTGGTCACCCTTGTGTTCTTCTCCTTGTTCCACTGCATCCATTGAAGAGGGGCATGGTCGGTCACGAGGACAAATCTGCGCCCGAGCAGGTAGTAGCGCAATGTTTCCATGGCCGATTTTACAGCGAGGCATTCTCTCTCCACCACTGCATATTTTTGTTCCCTTGGAAGGAGTTTCCGACTGAGGTATAGAATTGGGCATTCCTCCTCCCTGACCATCGGTGATAGAATGGCCCCCAACCCTACTTCCGATGAATCCGTCTGCAGGATAAACTCCTTGGTGAAATCAGGGGCTATCAGTACGGGGTTACTGCAGAGGGCAGTCCGTAGGTCTGTGAATGCTTCCTCTGCTGCGTCAGACCATCTCACCAGATCAGGTCCACGGGCTTTCACTAGGTCTGTCAAGGGGCTTGCCCTTGTGGCAAAGTGGGGGATAAATCGTCGGTAATACCCCACCACACCTAGGAACGCCCGGACTTGTTTCTTGCGACTTGGTCGGGGCCAATTTTGGATGGCCTCTAACTTGTTCACTTGGGGTTTTACCAAACCTTTACCCACAATGTAGCCAAGATATTTGGCCTCTGTAAACCCTACAGCGCACTTGGCAGGGTTTGCTGTAAGGCCAGCTGGCCTGAAGGTATCAAGGACTGCCTCCACCTTCTCCAGGTGGGTTTCCCAGTCTGGGGTATGAATGACCACATCGTCCAAGTAGGCAGCAGCATAACTGTTTTGCGGGCGTAATAGCTTGTCCATGAGGCGCTGGAAGGTAGCTGGGGCCCCATGTATCCAAAAGGGAGGACAGTATATTGAAAAAGACCCTCTGGTGTAGAGAACGCAGTCTTTTCCTTTGCGTCTTCTGCAAGGGGAATCTGCCAGTACTCCTTTGTCAAGTCTAGGGTAGTCAAGTACCGGGCATTACCCAGACGGTCCACTAGCTTATCTATGTGAGGTATGGTGTACGCGTCGAACTGGGATACTTTGTTTAGTCGCCGGAAGTCGTTGCAAAATCTTGTGGTGCCATCAGGTTTGGGCACCAGCACGATTGGGCTGGACCACTGACTGTGGGATTCTTCGATGATCCCCAATGCCAGCATTTTTTTTACTTCTGCTTTTATTTCCTCCCTTTTTGCTGCTGGCACCCAATAGGGCCTCATTGTTACTCTGGCCCCAGGGTTCGTGACGATGTGGTGATATGTCTCAGTTGTTCGACCCGGTTTTGTCGAGAACACATCTTGGTTCTGGAAGATCATCTCAGACACCTCATTCTTCTGGTCTGGTGTTAAATCGGAAGACACTCTCACCTCTTTGGAAGGCTTGTTTTCCTCGGTTAGGTCTTTTTGGACCGTTGTGCATGCCTCTTGTGCATGCCAGGGTTTCAGAAGGTTAACGTGATAAATCTGTTCTTGTTTTCTGCGTCCTGGCTGCCGCACCTTATAGGTTACTTCTCCCACGGGTTCAACCACCTCAGAGGGCCCCTGCCGTTGGGCCAGAAGCTTGCTTTCTGCCATGGGTACCAACACCATAACCCAATCCCCTGGTTGGAACTCTCGCACTTTTGCCTGGCGATTGTAATGGGTTCGCTGGGCCTCCTGTGCCTTCTCCAAATGTTCCCGTACAATAGGGATAACACGGGCTATCCGGTCTCGAATCTGCATTACATGCTCTATTATATTTCTCCCCTCATTGGGTTCCTGTTCCCAGATCTCTTTGGCGATATCTAGTATGCCACGGGGGTGACGCCTGTATAATAACTCAAAGGGGAAAACCCAGTTGAGGCCTGAGGTACCTCCCCGATAGCGAACATAAGGTAGGGTGTCCCAATCCTTCCCGTCCCGACTTACCACCTTCCTTATCATAGCCTTGAGGGTTCGATTAAACCTTTCTACCAACCCATCAGTCTGCGGATGGTAGACCGAAGTTCTCAGGGTATGTATATGGAGCAGTGTACAGAGGTCCTTCATTAGTTTCGACATAAATGGGGTTCCTTGGTCAGTTAATATCTCCTTCGGTAGCCCTATTCGGGCAAAGATCCCCACCAGCTCTTTGGCTATAGTTTTAGAGGCCGTGTTCCGCAGAGGGACGGCTTCTGGGTAGCGAGTAGCATAGTCCAAAACAACAAGTATATATTGGTGGCCCCGAGCCGTCTTCTCCAGGGGTCCCACTAGGTCCATGGTTATTCGCTCGAAGGGGACCTCTATGATGGGAAGGGGTACTAAAGGTGCCCTCAAGTGGGGACGGGGACTGTGCAGCTGACACTCTGGGCAGGAGGCACAGTACCTCCGCACTTCTTCATGTACTCTGGGCCAGAAGAACCGTCGTAGGACTCGTGCCAGGGCCTTCTCTACCCCCAAATGCCCCCCCAAAAGATGACTATGAGCAAGACTTAATACAGCGTTCTGGTGTTTTTGAGGTACTAGGATCTGCTGTACCTTCTGCCCCTGTACTGGTGCAACCCGGTATAAGAAATCCTTCTTCATTATGAAGTAGGTTCCTGGTCCCTGGATTTTCCCTTCCACGGGGACCCTATCTATTTCAGTCACCTCCTTCCTAATGTTGTCATACCTTGGGTCTTCTGCCTGGTCCCGTCCAAAATTTCCTCTCCCGGGGCTAATCTGCCCAAGATCTAGGGGCCCAGACTCTGTTGCCTCTATTGGTTCAGAAGCATTAGGGTGGGGGGGGTCAGACTCAGGTGCGTCTCCCTCCTGCGTGGCCTCCTTTTCAGCTGCGTGGGTCCGCCTACCTACAAGAGCGACCCTCTGGCTTTTGGTCAGTATTCGGGTTCCCAAGGCCTTAGCTGCCCTTCTTTCCCTTTTTGTCTTTCTGCCCTGTCTGGGAGTGGAGAACAAATCTGCCCTGTCTGGGAGTGGAGAACAAATCTTTCAGAGAAGATTGGGGGTTGACAATCTGCGGTGGATGCCTCACCAATTTTTGGGTCCCCATCTTTCTCCAATCTCCCTACTGGGAGTAAGTTTCCAAACCCTGGGAAGTCGCTCCCTACGAGCACCGGGTATGGGAGTTTAGGGACTACACCTGCTGATACCTCAGCAGTGTTCCCTTGGATCTTGATTTTTACTGGGATGGTAGGGTAGTAGCTAACTGTCCCATGGACACATGTTGTCCCCGTACGTTTAGCCTGTAGCAGCTGACTACGCTTCACGAGCTTCCCTGAGATAAGCGATATAGCACTCCCCGAATCAACCAGTGCCGTGGTCCCTACCCCATTTAGTTTCACTGGTCTGGTATACATATCTGGGGTTAGTGAGACCCCCACAAGGTGGATTAGGGAGCATGGATCTGCCCAGTTCCCCACGTTACACTGCATAGGCTCCTCAGCATTGGGACACTGCAGCTATGTGTCCCTACTCCCCGCAGGCATAACATCTGTATGGAGCCCTAGGCGTTCCCCTGTCTCTTGGTTTGGGCAGTCTAACATCACGATCCTCTTCTCCCTCAGTGCTCCGACTCTTTGTGGCCTCTGATGGGCCTTTGGCTTCTCTCTTTTTCCACCTGAGAACTCCTGGTGGCCCAATCAGCCGAACTTTAGGGCTTGGTGCTGCTAGTTTAACCCGGGGTGCCTCTTCCTTAACTGGTCGGGTCAGCTCCCTCGCTGTCCTTCACCTCTCTACCAGGGCAACAACCTCGTCATAGGTGGCGGGTTCGTTCTGGCTTACCCAGGCACGAAGGTCTGGTGGTAGTCCCCTCATGTACTGGTCGATGACCAGAACTGCTAGTATCTCTTCCGGACTCGGGGACTCTGTTTGCAACAACTTTCGTGCGAGATGGATGAGGTCATACAATTGGGACCGCGGGGTTTTGTCTTCCTGGTACCTCCAACCGTGTTACTGCTGGGCCCACACTGCTGTCGTTACCCCAGATTTGGCCAGGATCTCTGCTTTCAGCTGGGGACAGTCTGCCGCAGCCTCTTCAGGCAGATCGTGGTAGGCCTTCTGGGCCTCCCCACACAGGAATGGGGCAAGGATGCCAGACCACTGATCTCGAGGCCAGGCCTCCCGTAGGGCTGTCCTCTCAAAGGCCAGAAGATATGCCTCTACATCATCCTCCCGTGTCATTTTCTACAGCCAATGACTGGCCCGTATGAGCCGCGTCCCATCATGGCCGCGATTCAGCTTTGTAAGGGACTTTACCTGGTTTACCAGTTCCCGCAACATAGCTCGGTCTGGAGCAGCCTGGTCCATCAGCAGGCGATTAGTCTCTTGCTGCAGCCGCACTGCCTCCTGTTGGGCGGCTGCGTGGACACGGGTAGCCTCCTGCTGGGCCGCCGTAGCTTGTATCAGTGCCCGCACTACGTCATCCATGGTGGTGAAAAAAAAATAAACCCTCTTCCTTTTTTGTTGTTGTTGTTTTTTGTTTTGTTTTTTTAAATTACCCTCCTTCTTCCGCTGTCCTGTGCACCCCAAGATCCCACTGCTAACACCAATGTGACAAAGTTCCTCCTGTATCTTGGTGGGTCCTGCGCTTATTGGCGGATTTTCTTGCCTCAGATTCACCTTGTGGGTTGGGGAACAGCCCAGAGACCTTCCCCTCTGGAAGAAACCACAGTCCAGGTCAATTGGGAGGTTTGGGGGGAACCCGGGCCCGCCCTCTACTCCGGATTCCAGCCCAGGGCCCTGTGGACTGCAGCTGTCTATAGTGCCTCCTGTAACAGCTGCATGACAGCTACAACTCCCTGGGCTACTTCCCCATGGCCTCCTCCAAATACCTTCCTTATTCTCACCACAGGACCTTCCTCCTGGTGTCTGATAACGCTTGTGCTCTTCAGTCCTCCAGCAGCACACCCTCTCACTCTCAGCTCCTTGTGCCTCTTGCTCCCAGCTCCTCACACTCTCGCACAACAAGCTGAAGTGAGCTCCTTTTAAAACCCAGGTGCCCTGATTAGCCTGCCTTAATTGATTCTAGCAGCTTCTTATTTGGCTCCTGGTGTCCTAATTAGCCTGCCTGCCTTAACTGGTTCTAGCAGGTTCCTGATTACTCTAGTGCAGCCCCTGCTCTGGTCACTCAGGGAACAGAAAACTACTCATCCAGTGACCAGTATATTTGCCCTCTACCAGCCTCCTGTACCCCACAGGTCTGGGTCTGTCACAGTAGTTAGTCATATCTGCTGATTTCAATGACAAAAATAAAGGATTTACTGCTTTTTTTTCTCTTCTAAACCCTACATCATGAAAACAGCTAAGAGAGAAGGAGTAGGATTCAATTTCTCCTTATGCATCATCAGAACAGAATTGTTTACCGTGTTCCAGTTACCCCTCTGCAGCTTACAGAAGCTTGTATATGCAAGAAGGAAAGAACTCAGCTTTGCTGTCAGAGCCCAGACAGGAATGGCAGGGCTAGCAGTTTAATGGACCCCCCCCCCAATAATGTTACTTGTAAATGGAGCACATTTGATATAGAAATCATTGAGACACAAACATGGAACCCCACAAAGCCATTTTTACAAAGTCACCTTTAAGAATAGAATTATAATTCAGTGACATGAGCCAAATGCATCCGAAGAAGTGGGCTGTAGCCCACGAAAGCTTATGCTCTAATAAATTTGTTAGTCTGTATCCGCAAAAAGAACAGGAGTACTTGTGGCACCTTAGAGACTAACAAATTTATTAGAGCATAAGCTTTCGTGGGCTACAGCCCGCTTCATCGGATGCATTAGTCTCTAAGGTGCCACAAGTACTCCTGTTCTTTTTGCGGATACAGACTAACACAGCTGCTACTCTGACACCGAAGAGCAAGTGGTTATTCATGAAGGGTGTTTTTCTTTTATTTTTATCTGCGCTCATAAGTTGCTCATTCTTGTTGTAGAATGTTAAGTAAAACTACTGGATGCAGGTTTACTATTGTTTCATTTTCGGCAGATGGAACAGACTGCTGCCATCGAGCTGGGTGATGAGAGCAAACTCACCAAGATGGCAGCATTGAGACCTTTGGACAAACAGATCAGTGAACACAAGGATGTGAACAAAGCTATGATCCAGCTTACCACAATAATTTTATCTCTTAAAACTGAGGCACTGGATATTTTGAAGAGCTTTGCTAAATTCTCCAGCATCTGGAATCAGGTTAAATAGCTATATTAATATATCTCACTTTATTGCAAAACGTGCTACTTTTTACTGGGTAAAATGATCTGCTTTTGGTTATATTAATAAATTGTGTTTCCTGTAAACAGTGAATGATTTTGACTGTCTCATGTTTTTTTACCCTCAAACATTTTCTAGGAGCAATAGGTTTATTTTTTGTACATGTTTGCTATATCTTAAGATTTTACAGTATAATAGTTGATACCTCAGCCCTAATACTTCCCTTTCTTTCTTACTGACCACATAAATGACCACAATTCACTGATGAACAATGTCAGAAGAACAAGGTGGTGAGGTAATATTTTTTACTGGTCAGAAGAAGACAGAAAAAAAAGTTTTGGTAGCACAAAATCCACTCTGAATCTTTCTGACAACAGCAGAAGGACTTGCTACAGGAATGTGCCTCAGCTGTATAGGAAGCGAAAAGAACCAGCTTCTCCTCCACCATTGCCTCTGGGAAATCAGAGCCTGCAGAGATGTTCCAAAGAGTGAACTGGCTAATCCTCCCTGAGGCCTCAGACACAAGCACCAGCTGCTGCAAGGAGCTTTCATCCAACTTCACATAAACTGCATACAGGAAAAACAACCCAGGACTGAAGATTTTAAAACAGAACAGAGTCCAGGATGGTGGATGGGTTTTTGCTCTGAGTTTGGCCCCATCACATACTTGTGGAACTCTGAGGACTGGCTTGGCAAGTAATAACTTGTGACATAGATCCGGGAAGCTCCTGATTAGTGAAAGCCAGTGCAGAGAAACATCTGTTATAAGTGCGTCCTTTAGTGAGGACAGACTACTAACCCTTCACGCTAAAGAATGAGAGAGTCTGTCTGATCCTTGCACATGATGAATGCCATCTCTCTAACTACTGGCTGCTTCCAATCTCCCCTCCTAAGCAAAATCATAGAGTACACTGTGACAACCAAGCTCCAACAGTCTATGGCATCTGCTGACTTTCTGGATCCTTCACAATCAATCAGACTTCAGACCAGGGATTGCCATTGAGACAACTCTAAAAGCCCCTATGGGGAGCTACTTCATGGCCATGAATAGGGGCTGAACCTCAGTGATTACCTAACCTTTCCTCAGCCTTTGGCAGAGCTGGCCTCTGTTGCTGCTGCTGCACTTACAAGACTTGCGAGATTAAATGATATAGCACTGTAATGGTTTCAATCATTAAACCATTAAACAAATGGTTTCTCCAGGAATATCCCAAGAGTTGTGAATGGCGGCTGCTCTTCATCTACAAGAGCACTTATGCATATAGTTCTGCAGGAATCAGTGCTGTCCTTCTTCCTCTTCAGTGTCTCTGTGAGACCATTTGTGCAAATTGTGTGTTGCCACGGTCTCCATAACTAACAATACACAGGTGATACTCTGCTTTCTTTCTTCTCAGGAGATGCAAAAAGTGTAATCACAAAAGACCTCCCAATGCCAGCTACAGATTAGCACCTGGATGAAGATCAGATAGTTCAAAATGAGCCTATACAAGACCAAAAATATATCTGGGTGTGAGGGTGGAGGTGAAACTGCAACTCCAACTTGTCCAGAACCCAACAGCCAGCCTCTGTAGGAGCAGAACGTCATGCCAATGCCATCAT
The DNA here is from genome assembly GCF_013100865.1 of Trachemys scripta elegans. Classification (NCBI taxonomy): domain Eukaryota; kingdom Metazoa; phylum Chordata; order Testudines; family Emydidae; genus Trachemys; species Trachemys scripta. The sequence continues at coordinate 113,571,703 of NC_048299.1, forward strand.
TAGTATCTCCTCCCACTAAGCTACACTGTATGCTAAATGATCTGATACTGAATATGCCCTAGTCTTATATTAGTAGCTGTAAAGTATAGGTAAAAAACATACAGTTTCTGGGAGAAGGGACTGTTGATTCATTCAGCTACTGTTAAATGGCTATGGAGTGTATTTTCAACTTCATGAAGATGTTCTAGGGGTTGGTGAATCTGAGTTGTTCTGCAACGAGTGGGGATGGGTAGACTAAAAATTCCCACCATAGTTTTGGTAGCTTGATTTCAAACTCCATAGAAATATTTGGAGTGGTAACTGGCATCATGGTCTGTGTCAATTTCCTGCTGACAGATACAGAAAATGTGATTCAAAAGGGGAATGGGGAAAAGGAGAGAAGACAGAAAAAACAAAGCAGTTGGAATGATTTATAAAACTTAAATTAGATTTTAAGCTCTTTGAGACAGAGACCATGTCTTCATTTATGTTTGCACGGCACCTAGCCCAGTTCGGGAATAAGGAGGCTACTATAAATGTTAAACAATAATATACAATTCTCCAATTATGCAGGATCCAGAGGAAAAAGTAAAAGAATTTCTAGAGACTAACCCAGTGATGTCTGAATTCCGAACACAGATTAATTACTTTTCTGTAAGTATTGCGTAAAATTCTTCTGCTGTTCAGAGAAAAGTTATAGTGCAGTAAAGTTGATAATTTGTTTTATTCTTAGCTGTTAGAAATCCAAATTAGAGAACTGCCAAGTCATTGCATATTGGAATCAGTGGATTTTGCAACTGAGTCTTTGAAAATGGCCTTAATTCAGGAATGTCATTTGAGGCAGAGATCATTTGGATTAGCTTTAAATAAAAAAGCTGCCATGGACATGGATGCAATTTACACATTCATTGACAACCTCAGCAAGCGATTAAACAGGCCAATCAATGATCTTGATGATGTGCGAGGAGCAATGGAAGCATTAAAGGAAATACGAGAGGCTGAGATTAAAATTGACATGACAATTGGACCTATAGAGGAATCTTATGCTCTGCTACATAAGTATGATCTACTGTTTAAAGATGGAAATGCAGAAAGAGTTGATGGGTTGGCATATGCTTGGAAGAACCTAAACACACAGGTACTGTAGCTTTATCACTTCTAGAGTAGGCAAAGTACAGTCATTCTTGTCAGAATTTTTTGTGCCACATGACTGGAGGAGAACCAGTTTATTTTAAACATTCGCTTATTTCAAATCCTCCTAATTATTTTCACTTTTATGCATATATTTACTTATAACAGGTATTGAAGATTCAGGACTTGCTGCTTGAAGTGCAACCATCCATGAAAACAGATTTACTGAATGGTGTTAAAAAGTTCCAGATTGATGCTGTGGAATTTTACACAGACTATAATGAAAAGTGAGTGATGGTGCAGTACAACATTATGTTACATTGGTAATTGTTCCAGAAGGGTACATCTAAGGTGTCTTCAGGAAACTAACAAGAGTCTGTAAGAGGCACATTACAGCTGAAAGAAATACATAGTTTCAAAAAGCACAATTTTTTTCCCAATGTGTTTTACCGTTAAAGGTCTGGGTTGGGCAAATACTATTATTGCCATAGATTCATTTCAGTGTAAGATTCAAGTTTGAAATGTCAGATGAATTAATTAGGATTGGAAAAAATAAGAATCAACCAGAACCTCAGCCCAAATCTCAAGTCAAACTCTTCTAAGGTCCTGATCCAGCAAAGCACTTAAGTATGTGTTTAATTTTAAATGTGTGAATAGTCCCTTTGAAGTCAATGGAGATTCAGACCTGCTGAAGCCCATTACCCAGTGCACTGAGCCATCCAAGTTTACAGTTAGGGGCAAAAATCATATACCTTCATTGTATTTACTTGATGGTTTAATTTTGTCTCTGGCACTAACTGTTGTAATCTTCTCCATTGAGGGTTGATTGCTATCAGTGTAGTGATTTTCCCTTGTTTCATGAAGAGAGAAAGTGAAAATCACATTAATTAAAATATATATTTAAAAACAAAAATCCCGGCATTGCTCAGGGATGGGGGCTTCAGGGAAGAGGTGGAGTGGGGGCGGGGTGGGAAGAGGCGGGGCGGAGCAGGGTTGCTCGCTGCTGGTGGCGCCAGGCACCCTGGACCCCTAGAAACAAAATAAAAAAATTGTTGACCTTTTTGTTCCTGTTAACTTCAGATGCTGGTAGTTAGGGCGAGTTGTGTCACCAGAAATGTAGGAAAGACCCTTAGGAAAGACCTAACATCTGATGTCAAAACAACTATATTTTTGGTCTCTCTTCTCAGATCTTTTGTGATAAACGTCAATTATCAGAAAAAAATCCCTTATGTTTAAAAAATATTTCATAGTATGTGGGCTAGGAGAGTTTTCCATTTCTTTAAACAGTACCTCTATGATGCTCTTTGGAAAACCTGCACAATTGGTATTACTGTATATGTGAATTTGACTATGTTGATTTTTGCAGAGGCCCTGGTGCGGAAGACATTCCTCCCTGGGAAGCAAGTGATAGATTACAAATCTTCCAAGCCAAGTTTGATGAACTGTGGAGGAAGTATATCACTTTTTCTGGTGGGGAAGAATTATTTGGTCTTTCTGTCACAGGTAATGATGCCACAGTTGGAGTTCAAAACATCACAAAATGAATGTCAGGCAAATAATATTAGCCAAGCGTTTGTGTGGTTGCTGTCTGGCTGGCAGCTTTGTCCATTAAGGTTTCGGTCTTAGTTGTACAAAGGGCTAATCAGATATTGTCACTGGAATATCATCTCAACATTTGCTTTTGTAATCTGGAGGTCTAAACAAATATCTGGAGAAATTAAAAGGTTATGGATTTTAATTAACTCTATTATAGGCATTTCTAACAAATCTGTGGCCACTTAGGACCTCAACATGACAACAAAATAGACCTCAGGTACTTCTGCTTCAAAAACACGAACTAAAATCAAAAGAAAACCATAGCAGTTGCAGCAGTTTGTATCCAATACCAAACTGCTCCCCTGTTGCCCAGAGGCTGGAGGTGACCTATATAAAGGTATTTAGGCACCTAATGATGCAAGTAGGTATCTACTAGGGTTTTCAAAAGTGCCTAGGAGCTTTTGAAATCCCACTAAGCGCCTATCTGCATCTTTAGGTGCCTAAATACCTTTACAAATCTGGCCCTGAGTAACGGCAAAGGTGACTTTAAACTACCTTTGACCACCTTCGTCAGGTGCACAAAGAGGCGTTGTGATACACCTGAAGATCTGGGTCAACATCCTCAAAGGAATCTTTTATTTGCAGTCACAGATGGTTTAGACAACCCTGTGCAGAAATGGAGTTTAACCATACCTGACATAAAGAAGACAGCTTTTTTGAGAAATGGAGCTCCGAAGGAGATGCAACATGACAAATTCGTGTTAATATAAGGGTATGTCTGCACTGCAATTAAACAAATGCCGCTGGCCTGTGTCAGCTGACTCGGGCTTAGGTTAGTGGGCTGTTTAATTGCTGTGTAGATGATTGTGCATGTCTGCGTGGTCCCAGAGCATGGGCTCTGGCCTGACATCTACATAGCAACTGAACAACCCCTTAGCCCAAGCCCCGAGAACCTGAGACAGCTGACACAGGCCAGTCCTGGGTGTTGAATTGCAGTGTAGACATACCCATAGTGACTGCACCCAGGAGAGAGTGTGCACAGCTTATTGAACATTGGCATCTTGGATGGAGTCTGCCTACCTCTGACAGAAACCTGAGCTTCTGTCTCTGTTAACGCTTTGGTGACACTTTTAGAGTAGATTGTCTTATCAATACAGTATTAATGAATTGAAATAAAAATTAGTTGAATTGAGTGTGGGTACTAGGGTCTCTGCGGTCCCTGTGTGAGTGGGCATGGTTGAATAGGAGTACTAAGCTGTGTGAGTGTAGGCCTACGGGCTGGCAGGGTTGATGAGGGCAGGGTAATTAAAAACAACCGGGGATAGGGTTAGAAATAAGGGACAGTGAGCTCTCTGACAGGAAGGGATGGGCTACAGAAAATTACATCATGGATAGCTTCTCTGGGAGATGGGGTCCAGCAAGGCTCTGGACCAAAGAGGGGACGTTGACACCTTATCCTGGGCCCTGTAAATCCTGATAGTGATACTGGTAAATGCTTTCAGTGTCAGCTTCATTGTAGTAAAATATGTTCCTTGTCTAGAGTAAAGTGCCTTCCCCAACAAATGCTTTGGTTTAAATTAAAGTTGTGACAAAAATGCAATAAACACCTTATTTTATAAATATTAAATTTAGTGCTCGCCCTGTGAGACATCAGAAATATGTATACATACCTATCCTCTTTTTGGTGCTTCGTGGTGTGAAAGCTTTTCCATTACAAGGACAGTCCATATTTTACTATGCCACAATTCCATAGGAGGAGGGGGCCATATTTTTCTAATAATGTGCAATACAAAGTCTAGCTGCTAACAATAAATAATAAATTAATTTGTTTAAAATGTAGATCCTTTACTGGGGCATTAAGTAAGCAGGTTGAGGGATCTCTAGGAAGCTGCCATTTTGTCATAAGATGAATCTTTTAAATAATTTCCTCCCACCTTTCCGTGCAACCTTCCAACAGAGCGCCTCCCTAGTAGCAAAAATGTGATGGATCTCAACTGAAGTCCAATACCATCCAGAGGCAGCGAGTTATATGGGCCCGTGGTGCCCATGCTCCATCAATATTCATGAAGGTGGGCCCAGCTCCACCAATGTTTGGGCCCCAGGCCCCGTGCTTTGGGAGGCCCTGCGCCATGGGTCGGCAACATGGGGCACTCTCACCTTGGGAGCAGCTCCCCCCGTCCCCGGAGTCGCTGCGTGCTGCGGAGAGGTCCCAGCGCTGACCCAGCTCCCAGCCCATTGGCCGGGAACCCCGGCCAATGGGAGCTGCAGGGTCCGATGCCAGAGCTGCCTGGCCACGCCTCCACAGCAGGGAGGGGGAGGGAGCCGCAGGCAGAGAGAGCCCCAAGGAGTCTGTCACTGTCAGAGAGACACAGACACAGCTGTGGGGTTGTGGGGACAGACAGATGGAGCTGGGGGTGGGGGAAAGGAGCAGTGATGGGCACCCTGGGGCTGGCATAAAATACACAGTTCAGAGGGGGCTTCCTGAGGGGACTATAGCAGCTCTTTCCCCCCCCCGCAGAGCAGACCTGGGCTGCGGCTGGCTCCATCCATCACTCCCCCAGCCCCACAGAGACCCACACAACCCTCTGCCCCCCCGAGAGACCCCCAACGACCCCTGTGCCACTGTCACCCCTCTCCAGAGAGCTCCCACTTTGTGCCAGACAACTCCCCTCCCCCACTGCCTTCCCTGCTCCAGAGCTTCCTACAATCTCCCCCTTTGCTTTCCTCCCCTCCCACCAGCCCATTGCCCGGGAGGCTCCCAGCCTATTGACCAGCAAGGCCAATGGGAGCTGCACCGGAAGCAGGGTGCCTGCTTGCAGATGCAGACCTGCCCAGCTGTGCCTCCACAGCACGGGGAGGGGGAGCCACAGGTGAGCAAGCCCCAGTCATCATCATCACAGGCACAGCAATCCTCTGGATATTTAATTTCACTGAGGAAGTAATTCAATCTTCTCTTCCTTTCCAGACAGTTTGTGGCTTTTCCTGTAAGAAAACTTACAATTTCTTTGCAAAGAAGTCCATTTATAGTTTTTTCACTTGAGAAGCATATTTTCTGGTTGTTCATAAGCTCATTTATTTTGTTCACTCGGTTTCATAGGCAATTTTAAAAGTCACTTGAATTGTACCTGGTTTCTTCCATTGATCCATGGAAGATGTGTAGATTTTTATTTCTGTGGGCCAAACCACCCTGTGTAGAAATGTAAATGTCGGAGCTAGAAAAGCTGTGCAAGGATATGGGTCCCTTCAGGAAATTGTCCTCAAGTCATTCATTCTTCTTGGCATTCCATTCTATTGTTCCCTCCTAAAGTGATAATGATCAGTGTTTCCACCCACAGGGGAGAGGCAGAAGACTGGGTCAACCCTGCAGTGACTCTGCCTCTACCCTTGTTCTCTCTCTGCTCCCTATACCAGCCCCTTTGGTCTCCCTAGGATTATCCCTACCATTACTCCCTCTGCGTCGTCTTTCTCTGGAGCTTCTCATTAAGTAAAGTCTGTCATTACAGGTTCTTACCTCTGTAACATATTTAATTTTGATGTATTTATTAAGTGTTAATTAATGCACTATTGGGAGTCCCCTTCAGCCCTCTGTATAAATTGATCCTCTTCTTTCCATATGTTTTGCCCATAGGGTTTTCTGCAGCCCTAGGGCAGTCAGCAGTAACCCCTGTGCCTTTGCAATGGGGTGAGGGAAGGGGACTGTGGGTTCCCTATTTATGTGATTTGCAAGAAGTCTTATCATTACTTAAGGTACCAAATGTGTTTAAATGATATAAGTGCCTTGTAAAATCCCAAAGCAAGCTCATTTTCATTTCTCATATAATCTCATATGCAGTATACACACATTTTTCATTAATTATATGAGTTGAATTTATTATTATTATTGTTGTTATTATTAGCTGGGTTAGTGGGTTTTTTTTCAGTGTCGCAAAATGTGTGCTATGTTATGGGTTGAATGATTGAATGACATAATACCCACTACCCCCAATGTCCGTCACTAAGTCCGGTAATTTTGTCAAGTGTTCGTCGCACAACATGGTGATGCCTACCTCTGCCTTGTGCTTCAGGGGGTCACGGGTTCCAGGGCAGCCTGGGGAGTTAGCGGGGGCCTGGCGCTGGCAGCAGTGAATGACCTGACCCCAGCCCACTCCGCTCCACCTCGCCGGCTCCCGGCATTGCTCAGGGGTGGGGGCTTCGGGGAAGAGGTGGAGTGGGGGCGGGGTGGGAAGAGGCGGGACGGAGCAGGGTTGCTCGCTGCTATCGGCGCCAGGCACCCTGGACCCCGCATTCTCCTGAAATGTGGGCCCCCCCCCACGGTCCGTCCTATGGATGGGACGGATCCACTTGGGCACCACCAAAAATTATACAAACCTGCCGCCCATGATGCCATCTAGACAGTAATGTATAAACATTTTCATTATGAGCTACACTAATTCAAGATGTTTATCCTCTTTCCCATACAGAGACCCACTCATCCAGACCCATTTCTTTGTCCTAATCCCTCACCCATCTTTTCATCTAGGTTGTTTATTATCAACATTGTTTTCAATCAAAATTGTAAAAAGAACAGGAGTACTTGTGGCACCTTAGAGACTAACAAATTTATTTGAGCATAAGCTTTCATGGCTACATCCCACTTCTTCAGATGCATAGAATGGAACATATATTGAGTTCAGCAGTTTCTCGTTGGAGTCTGTTTTTGAAGCTTTTCTGTTGTAAAATAGCCACCCGCAGGTCTGTCATTGAATGACCAGACAGGTTAAAATGTTCTCCCACTGGTTTTTGAGTATTATGATTCCTGATGTCAGATTTGTGTCCATTAATTCTTTTGCGTAGAGACTGTCCGGTTTGGCCAAGGTACATGGCAGAGGGGCATTGCTGGCACATGATGGCATATAGCACATTGGTAGATGTGCAGGTGAATGAGCCCCTGATGGTATGGCTGATGTGATTAGGTCCTATGATGATGTCACTTGAATAGATATGTGCTCAGAGTTGGCATCGGGCTTTGTTACAAGGATAGGTTCCTGGGGTCAGTGTTTTTGTTCAGTGATGTGTGGTTGCTGGTGAGTATTTGCTTCAGGTTGGGGGGTTGTCTGTAAGTGAGGACAGGTCTGTCTCCTAAGATCTGTGAGATTGAGGGATCATCTTTCAGGATAGGTTGTAGATCTTTGATGATGCGCTGGAGAGGTTTTAGTTGGGGGCTGAAGGTGACGGCTAGTGGTATTCTGTTATTTTCTTCATTGGGCCTGTCTTGTAGGAGGTGACTTCTGGGTACTCGTCTGGCTCCGTCAATCTGTTTTTTCACTTCAGCAGGTGGGTATTGTAGTTTTAAGAATGCTTGATAGAGATCTTGTAGGTGCTTGTCTCTGTCTGAGGGATTGGAGCAAATGCGGTTGTATCTTAGAGCTTGGCTGTAGACAATGGATCTTGTGGTGTGTCCTGGATGGAAGCTAGAGGCATGTAGGTAAGTATAGCGGTCAGTAGGTTTCCAGTATAGGGTGGTATTTATGTGACCATCGCTTATTAGTACAGTAGTGTCCAGGAAATGGACCGCTTGTGTGGATTGATCTAGGCTGAGGTTAATGGTGGGATGGAAATTATTGAAATCATGGTAGAATTCCTCAAGGGTTTCCTTTCCATGGGTCCAGATGATGAAGATGTCATCAGTGTAGCACAAGTAGAGTAGGGGCGTTAGGGGACGAGAGCTAAGGAAGCGTTGTTCTAAGTCAGCCATAAAAATGTTGGCATATTGTGGGGCCATGCGGGTACCCATAGCAGTTCCGCTGACTTGAAGGTATATATTGTCCCCAAATGTGAAATAGTTGTGGGTGAGGACAAAGTCACAAAGTTCAGCTACCAGGTTAGCTGTGACATTATCAGGGATACTGTTCCTGATAGCTTGTAGTCCATCTTTGTGTGGAATATTGGTGTAGAGGGCTTCTACATCCATAGTGGCCAGGATGGTGTTTTCTGGAAGATCACCCATGGATTGTAGTTTCCTCTGAAACCAATCAAAATTGTGTATATCTTAGAATTTAAACCATTTGTTCCAGCTTGCTCCTGGGTCAACTCCTCAAATGTTGTTAAAATTCAAGATAGAGCAACCTCATAGGTGTTCAGAAATTTGGTCACCCTTTTTTTTTTTTTTTTTTTAGCAAACTCAGAGGAGAAGGGCTCTCCATGGAGCAAGTCAGAATCTTTAGTCAGGTTCTTTAACTATTAACCTGATCCTGAGTATAATGTACAATGAATAATGCTAAGTTTGTCACTTATATATTTAGTAAAAGTCATGGACAGGTCACAAGCAATTAACAAAAATTCACAGAAGCCTGTGATCTGTCTCTGACTTGCACTAAAAATATCCCTGACAAAAGGGAGAGGCAGGTTCAGCACCCACTGCTGCTGGGGCTCCTGGGCCCCCACTGCAGTGGGATCTCCGGGATCCCGCCGCTGGCCGTGCCGTAGCTGGGGAGCTGCGTGGGCAGGGCTGGCTGGGAGTTCCAGCCCCAGGGCAGAAAATCAGTGGAAGTCATGAATTTTGTGACTTCTGTGATCTCCGTAACAATCGTAGCAATGACGTATGCTTACATTTTATTGTAACTTTGCCTGAAAGAAAGAAAGAAAGAAAGAAAGAAAGAAATGGGTCCGCAAATGGCAAGTTTGACATTTCTAAATTTTAACAATATATTTAGCTAGGGATTCCCTAATCACTGCAATAATATGAGTGAAATTTTTAAAAAATGGGGTCCTTTCTAAATGCTTCTAACTTTTAACATATTTTATAGGATCATTTTAAATGTTGTTATTAAATCTGTACCTCTCTGGTAACTGGTGCAAATTTGGGAAGAAAATATTTTATAAAATTGGTAGACTAAGTCTCCACTTTAGCTGCCTTCTTCAACACGAATTTAAGTACAAAGTCATGAGTTGTCTCTCCATAATATGGTTAGGTTTATGATATAAAGAAGTGGTCATACACTGGCTGGAAACTGAGTAATTACTGTGGGCCAGATTCTGACACTCTTGCTCAATGGGACTGTTTTTGTGACTATTTGAGGAATATTCACTACTCAGTGTGAATAATGGTGTCAAAACCTGACCCTTTATGTTTATTAAAACTTCATTTTAAAAAGGCATAGATTATATTTTTCTTAAATAGTTCGAATCTAATAGATAATCACAATTTGCTTCTTTTAAAATTTGGAACAGAATATCCAGAGCTACAAAAAATAAAACGGGAGCTTACACTGCTTCAGAAACTTTATGGTCTTTACAATTCGGTTAATGCTAATATCAGTGGATACTATGAAATATTTTGGAGTGACTTGGACATTGAAAAAATTAACAGTGAACTTCTGGATTTTCAAAACAGGTAAATGATTTAGTATAAGTTGAAATGCATCAAAATTCTTCTCTGACATCTTTCATTAATTCATGAGAGCTGATCCTTCAGGGAATTTTTTCAACATGCTTATATATTTCCAACCTTGGCCTCTTCTGATATCCAAGAGACAGAAATTTCAGACAGAATGAGGTACAAAAAATCAACACAGCTGCTGCATGAATATAAATACATTGAACGCAATAAGGTGATAAGTAACAATCAGCATGGATTTGTCAAGAACAAATCGTGTCAAACCAACCTGATAGCTTTCTTTGACAGGGTAACAAGCCTTGTGGATGGGGAGAAGTGGTAGATGTGATATATCTTGATTTTGATACTGTCTCGCATGACTTTTTCATAAACAAACTAGGGAAATACAACCTAGATGGAGCTACTATAAGGTGGGTACATTACTGGTTGGAAAACTGTTATCTGTGGTTAATAGTTAAGTTGGAAGGGCATATTGAGTGGGGTCCTGCAGGAATCAATTCTGGGTTTGGTTTTGTTCAATATCTTCACCAATGATTTAGATAATAGCATAGAGAGTACACTTATGTTTGTGGATGATACCCAGCTGGGAGGGGTTGCAAGGGCTTTGGAGGACAGGATTAAAATTCAAATGATCTGGACAAACTGGAGAAATGGTCTGCAGTAAATAGGATGAAATTCAATAAGGACAAATGCAAAGTACTCCACTTGGGAAGGAACGATCAGTTGCACACATACAAAATGGGAAATGACTGCCTAGGAAGGAGCAGTGCAGAAAGGGAACTGGGCGCCACAATTCAGGAAAGATGTGGACAAATTGGAGAACGTCCAGAGAAGAAAAACAAAAATGATTAAAGGTCTAGAAAACATGATCTAAGAGGGAAGATTGAAAAAATTGTGTTTGTTTAAGACTGAGAGGGGACATAACAGTTTTCAAGTACATAAAAGGTTGTTACGAAGAGGAGGGAGGTAAATTATTCTCCTTAACTTTTGAGGATAGGCCAAGAAGCAATGGGCTTAAATTGCAGAAAGGGAGATTTAGGCTGGACATTAGGAAAAACTTCCTAATTGTCAGGGTGGTTAAGCACTGGAATAAATTGCTCAGGGAGGTTGTGGAATCTCCATCATTTGAGATTTTTAAGAGCAGGTTAGACAAACACCTGTCAGGGATGGTCTAGATAATACTTAGTTCTTCCATGAGTAGGAGGGACTGGACTAGATGACCTCTCAAGGCCCCTTCCAGTTCTAAGATTCTATCATTCTATAATTGGGTCCTTCAACCTAAATCTTTGAGCTTTTTAGGCAGAATTCTGTCAAGTGACTATCAATTTCTATACCCTCAGTTTTCTTATTTTCTTTTATAGGAACCAAAGCCTTCCCCCTCTGTCAAGCTTGAGTAGCCAGGCTTGGTTCATAGGGATTCTTTGTGAGGGCTCAGAGGAGAAACATTTCCCACAGTCCATGGAACACAGTAGAGCCATGAAGTGAAATCCTGACCCCACCGAAGTCCATGGAGATTTTGCCATTGACATCAGTAGGTCCAAGATTTCATTGAGGGAGTGGCCACAACTGAATCTGTAAGTCTGCAATAACCCCTACCACTCCTCCGCAGTATGTGGAGCAATGGGTGGTGAATACAGCTACTGGCAGATCCACTGGATTTGATCCTGCTTCTCCTTTGACCCATTCCTGCCCTAACTCAAAATCCTGGTGTACAGTGATATGGGCAGAGTTGTCAAAGAACTGAGATCTATGACAGGCAAGTGTGCGGACCCTATGTACAGGCTTCAGATATTCTGTTCCCCCATCTGTCACAGCTGGGATTATGGCCCTGTAATGGGATTGGACTCACCACAGCGGCGCCTCCTGCTGGTTGGTTAGGGGATTAGCTCTTTCAGTGGCGCGCCTTCGCTAATGGTGTCTTGCCCTCCATTATTTTTTCAGTTTCCACCATCCTCACAGTCGGACCCATGTCACTCCCAGACTGCGGCGTCCACTTCTGGACACTGCCCTCTGTCTGTCCCCGCTCCCTGGCTCTCCCCTGCTTCCAGGGGACCAGCAGCTTCTGGTTCTATCACTTGCTTAAGTGGCTCACTGCAGTCCTCAGTCTAGCCCCTTCCTCCAAGGGCACACTGCAGTCTAGTTTAGGCACGCTCATCACTGGCAAGTGGGGAGGAAAGGGGGGACCCAGGCCCGCCCACTACTCTGGGCCCCAACCCAGGGACCCTCTAGCGGCAGCCACTTATTGCCCTCCTCCAACTCTCCTCTACTGCCTACTTCTCTGGGCCACTTCCCTGTAGCCCCAGAACCGTTTCTGCCCCTTTGTGTTAGGGCCCCAGTCTGGCAATGGTCAGCCTAGAGCTCTCCCAGCCTCTGCTGACCCTGCCCAGCACTGCTCTGTCTTAGGTGCTTCTCTAAGAGCCAGTTCTTCTCCCTTTTCCCTCCAGGGAGAGACTCAGCTCCTCTCTGCCCTGCAGCCTTCTTATAGGGCCCAGCCTGGCCCTGATAGGCTGCTTTCAAGCCTTCCTCTGATTGTCTGGGTTCTGTGCAGCCGCTCCAAGGGCTGCTATTAACCCTTTTCCAGCCAGTGAGCGGCAGCTGCCCCATCACAGGCCCATAGTGTTTTGCTGTTTATAGGATTATAAAATGTATAGCATAACCAAATTATACACAGGGCATCTGAAAAGCTAATGAAAGTGTTGCTCAAAACAGAAAGACTTTTGTCTCAATCACCTAGTGGAAAAAAATATCATAGTCTTATCTCTTTCTGGTCCCCTTCAGTCTTTGTCCACTCCTCTGTACCAGTCTTTTCTTAATCTCTTTACACAATAGGCCTGATCCTTCTCCCACTGAGGAGGCAGCAAGTTTAAAACAAATACAAGGAAGTTCTTCTTCATGCAGCTTACAGTCAACTTGTGGAACTCCTTACCTGAGGAATTTGTGAAGGCTAGGACTATAACAGCGTTTAAAAGAGAATTGGATAAATTCATGGTGGTTAAGTCCATTAATGGCTATTAGCCAAAATGGGTAAGGAATGATGTCCCTAGCCTCTGTTTGTCAGAGGATGGAGATGGATGGCAGGAGAGAGATCACTTGATCATTGCCTGTTAGGTCCATTCCCTCTGGGGCACCTGGCATTGGACACTGTTGGTAGACAGGATACTGGGCTACATGGACCTTTGGTCTGACCTGGTACAGCCATTCTTATGTATGTTATGTTATGTTATGTTGATCAAAGAAGAATCATGCCCAAGATCACTACTGTAGGTGTAAGAGCCTGTTCTTCTGCAGCTCCTGTCCTCTGCTTATATCTCACTGCTTTATCAACAGTCTGGGACGGATTGTGATCTCAGTTACATCAGTGTAACTCCAGAATAATTTAACTGAAGTCACTGGTGTTATTCAGGATTTTAGTAGATACAATTCAGACTAGAATCTGGCCCTCTCGCTCATCTTAAATCTCTGAAAACATAACCTGAGGAAAGCATGTCTTTGCTCAGGCTTCCAGTGAATATGACGTCTGGGGCACTTGGATAATTCGGGCAGGACTGTGTCTGTACTTGCTTTGAAGTTGAGTGATGAATCTGCTTTTTTTATGTGAATACCTTTCCCAGACCTGAAGAAGAGCTCTATGTAAGCTCAAAAGCATGTCTCTTTCACCAGCAGAAGTTGGTCCAATAAAAGATACGACCTCACCCACCTGGTCTCTCTAATATCTTGGGCCCAACACACCTACAGCTACACTGCAAACACCTTTAATATGGAAAAGTTAAGTGATCCAGCTTTAAGTCATGCAAAGCGTGTCCAAATATCACCATGTTAGGCACCCTGTAAAATAATGATGCAAAATCATTTGGACTGAAACTGGACTGTTTTTCTGCTCAAAAACCCGTCAGCTTGCCCTCTAACGTGAGGTCTCATTTTGCTTGGAAAAACTGATCTCTTTTGTGGATGTTTGCAAAAATAGGTCTATTTGCAAATTAATAATTAAGGTCATGATCCTGCGAAGACTTTAACACTTGCATACTTTACATGTGTGAGTAACCTCCTTGAAGTCAATGGACTATTCAAATGTATAAAGCTACAGATACATGCTAAAATCTTTGCAGGATAGGGACCTACATTATGAGGAGTGAGGAAGAGAAACAATTTTCAAGTAGTTTTTCATTCCCTTAATTTTTTTTCATATCTAAGTCAATTTCTCAGTTCAGGGCAACTGCACCTCTATTTCCCCTCAGTGCTCCAGCTCCCAAACTGTGGCCTCTGTGGAGACATACATCCCTCTCCCTTCTGATCAGGGTATTTCCAGGCTGGACAGTTGCTTGTCTTCACTGTGTAATTTCCGGCACAGACAGTCTGCCCAACTGCTTACTTTCTCTTCGGAGATGGATAACAGTGTAATTGCTACACACATAAGTTATCACACAGGTCTTTCAAAGCAAGGCTACTTTATTTTTAAGGTAAAAAAAATTACAGAAAAAACATAAAAAACAATAAAAGAACCTACACACATACTAATAAGCTTACTAGGCATCACCCTGTCCTAAGGGTTTCTTTGTGATCATACATTTGTCAGAGCTTCATCTCAGAATAAGCCCACAGTCTTATGAAGCTTCAGTAAGCCAAGTCCTTCCAATCCCCTCCTAAGGATTGGGGTCCTCCACGGACCAGGGGTCTTATCAATTTGTGGGATCAGGAAGAAGGTAAAAGCTTTTTATCCAGAAGTCTTTTCTTTGTCTGTTGACCTCTGGAGAATCCAGTTTGAACTAGTATATTTGCACCTCTCTAGAGGGACTGGAAAGGTTGATCACTAAGGAAGTTCATCCCCCCTCGCTGTTCCAGAGTAGCACATACACAATTTCATTTTGAATACAATGTACCGCAGAGGTGTTAACTCTAATTCAGAGAGGTTTAACTTAACCGTAAAGCTTATCTTGATTCCATAAGGTTTTTTCAGTATATTATGGGATGTTTTCACTCTGTCGCAGTCAGGTGTTTTATTTACAATTTTTTTGTCCACAAATTGAAAGGTGAGATGATGATAACAGTTATAAAAGAAGATGAATGATGGGTATGTCAAATCTGATATTCCATTCTCTTTTTAGAATTCGTAAATTGCCTAAGGCTCTGAAGGAATGGCAAGCTTTTCACGACCTAAAAAAGAAGATTGATGATTTTGCTGAGAGTTGTCCTTTGCTTGAAATGATGGCAAACAAAGTTAGTTCAATATGGTACTTTAAAGATAAGATTAACTTGATGATCAAAATAATGTTATGTGTATAAGATGCTTTCAACCTTTCATTTTTAAAAGATCAAAGCAACTGTATGCATGGTAACATCTGATTAGGATTAGTTACAGGCAACTAAAAACAAAATACTTCACAGCTTGATTAGATGAATGGTAATTCTTTTAATGGAATGAAGATTGAGACATTTCCCAGTATTGAACTGTTTCAGTGGAAAATTGCATAATAATTTCCCCCCTAAAAATAATACTGCTTTTTAAATGTTATTGTACTCTAATGCCTGTGAACTTTTCTAGGCAATGATGCCAAGACACTGGGAAAGAATTGCACAAGTAACTGGCCATAAATTTGATGTTGTCTCTGAAAGTTTCTCTCTGAAGAACATAATGGATGCCTCATTGTTAAAATACAAGGAAGATATTGAGGTACACACACTTCTTCTGTTGGCATTTAAAGGCTAGCTTTCTGATCTGGGATTCTGCACTTTCAGAGTCCTCCATTCGTATATAGCTTAATAGCGCAAACAAATTTGACTTTGCTTGTTTGATTCCTTTGGAGAATGGAATTTGGCAGCTGGTTGTAGCTGAAATGGTTAGCTCACTGCCTTTGATCTTGGAGCAGTATAAAAGTGGTTGGATGGTATAAAGCTAACACTTCAAAAGATTTCTTTTTTCTTATTGTTTGTAAAGCTAATTTACACTCTGGTTTTAGATGCTACTTATTGTAATTTTGTTTGCCTCTAGCATCATACAGGAGTAAAAGAAATCAGTCATTATAGGCCTGATCCTGAGAGGTGCTGAGCAACCTCCACTCCCACTGAACTCTGTGAGAGTGGAGGGTGCTTGGCACTTTGCAGGATCGGGTCTTAGATTAATATATTGAGGGTGGTTTGGGAGAATATTAAAGAAGAGCAAGAAATCCACTGTTTCACAGGACCAGAAGAGGCTGGCAAACAAGTAGTCTTTTGTGATGTGCACCCAGTACAAATCTATTGCCTCTGTGTTTATTGGGCCTGGTCACCCAGCAAATATGTTAGATTTACAAGGCCTGATAACTTTTGCAAGAGCAGAAGGATGGCAAAAAGGAGAAAAAAAACATTGTAACTTAAATTATATTGTGAGCTTGTCAGCCAAGAGATTAGCCCTTTAAACACTGTGGACTAAATTGTCTTATTCTACCTGGAAGGTGAAAAACTAAGTCAAACACTCTGTACGGATGCTTTCTACAGGAGGCAGGATTATTTAGCCTTGTGGAAGGATCAGGGACATCACCCTGCAGTCATGGGGCTTCCTGGAATCTGTGATGATTGGTAGCACAATTTGGTGGATCTTGGGTGATCCACACTGAGTGTCTGTCCCACTCCCCTCTGACACCCTCGGCATTTTAGTGACTGTGCTGCTACTGATGCCTGCAAGGGGCAACAGAAGCTGCAGATATGAAGGTAATGTTGCTGTAAGCTGTCACAAGGTTTTCTTCTAGAAGATCTAGCAGAACAGCTCTACCCTCCTTCAGGGAGCCATGTCCTCGAGCTTCTGCCAAGCCCAAGATACATAGTTTTCACACGGAGGGGCTCATGAGGAGGCAGATTCTCCCCTCTTTCTGAGATTTACTGGTTAATTTCACATCAGTAATGCACATTTCCCCCCCCCCCCCCATCCCCAGCACAGAATGGAGAGGTAGTTCATGTACAGATACAAATTCTGCCTTCAGTTGCACTTCTAAAAGTCCAATGACGTCACTGAAATGTGACTAGCTAAGTGTAACTGACAACAAAATTTGGCCCATAGAACAGGTGAAGCATATTCCAGTCTTGCAATATAGTCATTTTGATCTATTTTAATGTATTATTCTGAGCATGTTCAATTCCCTTTGAACTCTGAATTTGGTCCATGAGTTTTAATTGTTTTGATAAGTAGATATTACATTACCCTCAGTGTAATAAAACACAGTAACTTGATATTACTTAGGATATCTGCATCAGTGCTGTTAAAGAAAAGGATATTGAAGCAAAATTGAAACATGTCATCAATGAGTGGAGTACTCATGTCTTTACATTTGGCCAGTTCAAAACCAGAGGAGAATTGCTTCTGAAAGGCTCAGATACTTCCGAGAAGATAGCTCTGATGGAGGATAGTCTCATGATTTTGGGATCCCTCATGAGCAACAGGTACAAAAATTAACAAAAGAATATATTGTATAAATATAATAAGTACCAATAAAATACCATAATCTTTTTTTTAATTCATGTTCATATAACAGGTACAATGCACCATTCAAGCCCACGATCCAACAGTGGGTCCAGAAATTGGCCAATACCACAGAAATAATTGAAAATTGGATTACTGTACAAAACCTCTGGATTTATCTTGAAGCTGTTTTTGTTGGTGGAGACATTGCAAAACAGCTGCCTCAGGTCTGTTGATTTACAATAGCAATATATGAAGGCACACCATAAAGGTTAGCCAAACCACCTTTTAAAAAAAAGAAGTTAGTCTATACTGAGGAAGTCTAATTATACCATACTTTACTCAGGAAAAATTACCCACAGATAACTTCAGAGGGAGCTTTTCCAGAGTGAGGTCTGCAGGGTTGGACTCTTAGGGCCTGAATCAAACCTACAAGAGCAAGACACTTTAAAGTTAAGGCTGAAATGCTTACCTCAATTCACTTTGTATTATTCAGGTATTATAGCACATATTGGTGGAGAGAGAAATTCTGGCTAATGCTGTGATAATGCAATCCCTTATTCTGCCTGACACTAGCCCTTATACACCTCATTTATGCATTCTATACTGTTAAGAGTTGGAATAACTTTTGCAGGGGGCTGTGCATAGGGACATTGCTAGGCCTGGGCAGCCACGCATATGTATATACATATGTGGATCTTGCTCACTTTTCACCAGGCCGTACCCTGTTATGCCTTTCTGTGATGTCAGTTGTTGAGAACCTAAGGACTGATCTCTTTCTCTGATTTCCTGGGTGAGGCAGAATCCGAGTAATAGACTTCCATTGCATGCTCCTGCTGCTGCTGGCAGGTTTACATGTGTGTCAGCCAGTCAGAATTTGGCACGTGGTACGTAGGATCACCTGCTGCTTAAAGATGTCAGAAAGATGTAATTTAATAAAAACAAAAATATTCTACACTATTGCATTTATTTCAGGCCAAGGACATTATAATTAAATATCTACAGTTTCCATTTTCCATAACCCAGAACATTTTGTTCTGTGATTAGCTAAAGCCTTCTTAGTTGTTAATTAAGATTATAATAAATTGCCTCTTAGGTCCTACAGTATATTGATAGGATAACTTTCATAATGGAGGTAATAAGCGGTTTTTGCAGATGACTAAACACCACAGCAATGCTTATGAATTTGATAATTGCAGAAGCCACTTATTGTAAGTATACTGCAGGAACGTTATTCCCATTGTGCAATAAGAATAATAATTTAAAAAAAAACCCACAATAAAGCTCAGAAAAATAGTTCTTTTCTTTCCTTTTGAGGATTTGAAAATTCAGCTTCATTCACTTACAACACATTGTGGATGGGCCATGGAATTGTAGGACTGGAAGGGCCCTTGAGAGGTCATCTAGTCCCATTCCCTGCACTCATGGCAGGACTAAGAATTATCCAGATCATCCCTTAAATCTTACTCAAATAATTGTTTAACATTGGAACAGAAAGTGAATAATTGTTTTCAGGAGTGGCCTGTGTGGAAAAGCAATGATGTAAATGGAAACAGAGTCGTAGTGTCAGTAATGTTTTGTCATTTTTAGAGGAGGGTGCTATTTGACTTTTCTGCTGAGAGATTGATTGAAGTCCTATTGTATAGCCACTTTAGCGCTGCCTAATACCAGGTAACATAAGACAAAAGGCACTGCTTCCCCATCAACCTGATGCATTTCTGTGGATCTACCAGTGTTACAAAGGCACTCTAAAAACATTCACACACTATACTCTTCAACAGGCATGAGCCGCAAAGTGAATATTAAACTATTACCTTGTCTGATTATTATTATTTATTTATTATATTTATTATTGTAGAACCTAGAAGTCACAGACAAAGACCCCGTTATGCTAGGCACTGTACAAACAGACCAAAAAAGTTGGCTCCTGCCCCACAAAGCTTACAATCCTAGAATAAGACAAGAGCCAACAGATGGATACCAATGAGGAGTCCAGGGAAACAATGAGACAGTGCGGGTCAGCTTGATAGGCTGTGGTCTCAGCACCAGCAGCGTAACTGTAGAGTTTTTTCTGGGCATCACAACAAAGGAAAGTTTTAAGGGGGAATTTGAAGGAAGATAATGAGGTAGCTTGACAGATATTTACGAGGAGTGCTCCCAAGTGTGAGGGACAGCATGGGAGAAAGCACAATGGTACTTGTTTGAAAATATAATAAGTGGACAATGGAGGCAGGCAGCATGGGCCAATTGTTCTTGATATCCCCCAATAGAATGTGAATAATGTTGACCATCCAAAGGACATACTGATTAATAGAATCAGACTCACTTACAGGATATTTTTATTTTTCAGCATTTTGGGAAGCAGCAGGAATAGCTAATGCATTTGTAATGTGTTTCAGGAAGCCAAAAGGTTTCAGAACATTGATAAATCTTGGCAGAAGATTATGCAGAGAGCTCATGAGACATCAAACATAGTACAGTGCTGTGTTGGAGATGAGACGTTGGCACAGCTACTACCACATTTGCTGGAACAACTGGAAATATGTCAGAAATCATTAACTGGGTATTTGGAAAAGAAACGATTAGTATTTCCCAGATTTTTCTTTGTATCTGATCCTGCACTTCTGGAAATCCTTGGCCAGGCATCAGATTCACACACTATTCAGGTATAAATTATGTAGCAATAACCTCCTTCATAGTCAGTATTAATAACTGAGTGGAATGGGTGATAAATGATTTCCTTTTGTTACTGAGTTGATCTAAATTTATTTATTTGTGGAAAGATCCATTTAGCCTTCTAAACTTGCAGATTTTGATTCAGTTTAAAAATAACATTGTAGATCATTTTATGGGTCTTATTTGGCTGATCAGGTGCTTGTTTGTTCTAGGCACATTTACTGAGTCTGTTTGACAATGTTAACCGAGTGGGATTTCACGAAAAAAACTATGACCAGATTTTATTATTTGAATCTCAAGAAGGCGAACAAGTCAATATTATTGAGCCTGTTCTAGCTCAGGTAATAGAAGAATATATTATACTTTTTTCATTCAATACTTTAAAGCAAATCTGTGTTATAAAGGGCTGGCCAACTTCCATGCAGTAGTACCACAGCATGCTTCCATTTGAGAATCTGAAGTAGAGACCCTTCTACTGCCCATTACAGGGGCAAAGTGCTTTTGCTCCAGAGGGAGGATGGAAGGGGCTTTGTATTATTCTGTAGCAACCCTTCTAGTTGTCTCCCCTGTACCATTGAAGTTGCTAAATCCATCACTTCGCATCTGGAAGGACAGGTCAGGCACAACTGTGAGGATAAGATAATAGAAAAGTGGGAAATGGGAACATCAGCCCTGGGGAGGAAATGTCTTCTGTGGAGCTTTTGCAGGGTCGGAGCAGTTTACTTTAAAAGTGCTTTTTTTGTCTTCCAGGGTAATGTGGAATTCTGGCTAGGACAGCTGCTGAATGGGATTAAGAAAACAATCCATTCCATCATTAGACAGGCATCTATAGCCATTAGTGATTCAGGATTTAAGCTGTATGACTTTCAGACAATGTTTCCTGCACAAATAGGTCTTCTGGGAATTCAAATGATTTGGACCAGAGATGCAGAGGATGCGCTAAACAATGCCAAAACAGACAAAAAGGTTGTACTTAGCAAATCCTCAGGGGTTAATTAAAAGCATTGTTTAGATCAATGCACACTGCGCAAGTTTAAAAAAGACGGTAGAAATGACTAAATAAAAAGGAAGCAACTGGAATGACCTGTAAATTCCTCCATATTGATACGTAGGATGGTGATACTAGCCCACAGTGTTAGCACCCTTTGTTTGAGCTCTTTGCACTACTGCGCTATCTGCCCTGACAACTGGTAACATGAGACCAATCCCCAGCTGGGGTAAATCAGCATATCTTAATGGCAAGACACTGATTTACATAAGCTGAGGGTCTAGCTCAGTGGTTTTCAAACTTTTGTACTGGTGACACAGCAAGCCTCTGAGTGTGACTCCCCCTTACTAATTAAAAACGCTTTTAAATATATTTAACACCATTATAAATGTGGGAGGCAAAGCGCAGTTTGGGGTGGTGGCTGACAGCTCGCAACCCCCCATGTAATAACCTCGCGACCCCCTGAGGGGTCCCGACCCCCAGTTTGAGAACCCCTGGTCTAGCTTATGGGGTTTGTGCACCACCTGCTTCCATCTGCTGTCCATATTAGCGCTGATGGAGAGGCACTGCTCAGAACCTCTGATGCTGTGAACTAGTGAGGAAAGGAGTATGACAGGAAGGGATAGAAGGTCAATCCTCACTTGCTTTAAAACCAACTTTAAAACAGTTTCTAATGTTGTGTCACCCCCCCCACACATTCTTGTCAGTGGCTACGAGCTTTGGGAGGGAACAATGGGCAGTTTAGGGTCAAGGGAGTGTCATCATCTACTATAATCCCCAAACTGGTTTGGGGGATGTGAGAGCCACCAGTATGGGGGAATAGCAGTGTCTCTCCTGTGCATGTAGCTGCTTTAGGGGATGGTGCCAGCGTCCTCCCCCTCTTTTGGGGGAAGGGGGAGCATGGGAGCTAGTTTGGTGGGGGATTGGTTCCACCTTATGCCCAGGAAAGATGCTTCCAGCACCATAGATGTTTTTGATAAGTGCCTTTCCTCTGGAACTTAGATAGAGGCATGTGAGAAGGCAACTCAGAGGAGTGCTCAAGGCTTTGTCTACACTACACATCTTTTAGTGACATGGCTGTGTCACCACAGCCATGCCATTAAAAGTCGTGCAGTGTAGCTGCTGTTTGTTGGTTCTCCTGCCGACAAAAAACTTCCACCCCCAATGAGTGGGGTTAGCTGGCATTTGTTGTATCAAAACTTTTGTCTTTCGGGGGAGCGGTGTTTAACACCTCTGAAAGGCAAAAGTTTTGTCGTTCAATTGCCAGTGTAGACATAGCCCAAGATTGCTAATACAGCAGTTTAAGGAACATATGCAGTAGGACCAAGCTAAGAGCTAGTAACACTGTCCTACCATGAAAATAAACACAGGCAAATGCTAAAGAAAACAGCATACCACACTGTGATGTTACTGACTAAAATTAAACTAGACAAGACTCCAGATTAGGGGGAAAATACTTTAATCCCCCATTTTTCTACATCATACAAAGCCAAAAAGGGCATGGACCCAGTTTTTGTTCCATTGGAGCTCATTTAACTAGAATCAAACTTCATTGGCAAACAAAATTTTTTGTTGGTTTTGTTTGTTTGTTTTCTCCTTTAAAGAAACATTTATTTGTAGTTTTCCTCCGCATATGGAATAGGTCTGGGTTTGCAAATATCCTCAAAAAACCCACAAAACCCAATCTGATCATCCCTTCATGTGTTCAAAGCACTCGCTGTGGCCTTAGTGCTGCAAACTACTCCATCACCCCTGGGCCTGCACAGAATCCCATTTGGAGTTATTGACAGGGGTCCAGCTTACCACCGCAACTGCAGGATTGGAGCCCCTGTTATAGATATAAGAAGTCAGGATTTTATTCCACAGTCTCTTGTAGCAGAAATAAAGTGTTACTTCAGGCACATTTAAACTGTCCCTTACACCAGTTTTCTCCTCTGAAAGTTACCGTGGTTCTAGGGACAGAGTCAGAATCCCAGCTTCACGTTTCCCAAAAGTGAACATATTGGTTGACTGATGTGTATAGTTTAGTACCCAAAGGCTGAAGTCTGATGGCTTCATTGCTTTTGAAGAGGACACAATACAAGCACCCTACTAGGTAAAGGTGAGGTCGGTGTACTATATTAGGCCACTGTCCTGCAATGGAATCTGCCCCCTCAGCCCATGTATCATCCCACTAAAGTCACTGGAAGTCCACAGAGGCTCAGGGAGTATGCTCTAGTAGATCTTGATTCAGGATTGCAGCCCTAGTTAATACAAAGTGAGGCTGGAGCAAAATGTAACTAAAACAGGAGATATATATTTGTAAATGTCTGCAACTGTTCATCCTCTAGAGATTGAAAGAGCAAAGGGTGTTTGTATTAATATAACTCTGTTCTCTTGCTGTGTGGGAAAGGTCATGCACACAACAAATCTGAAGTTTCTGGACCTTTTAAATGATTTGATTGACATGACAACACGTAATCTGACAAGGATGGAGCGCACAAAATATGAGACTTTAATCACTATTCATGTACATCAGAAGGATATCTTTGATGATTTGGTGAGGTTTTTTTTTAAGAGCTCTCTAATTGAAAAACGTTTTTTACATATATGAAATGTAAAAGGAAATCTCATATTTCTTCACTTTGTTTAACTCTGCTGCTAGTACTGTCATGCAGTTGCATGCTATCTGGGCTTGTCCTTTCTAACTGCATCTTAAAAGATTTACATTACAAGTATCTTATTTGTTTGCAGTGTTGAATTATTTGTGGGTGAGAACATTAACATATTCACTAAGAAAAATGTAGGTTCCGATCCTGCAAGTAGTTGCATATGGGCAGACTGCAACATCCTGATGGCTCCCTATTGATCTCACTTGTGGCTTCCTCTAGGGGCAGCAATCCAACCACCTGAAACAAATTGCAGGACTGGGGCCTTAAAAACATAGCGTGAATTTTTGGACCCCCTGCAGTGATAG
Organism: Trachemys scripta elegans; assembly: GCF_013100865.1. Lineage (NCBI taxonomy): Eukaryota > Metazoa > Chordata > Testudines > Emydidae > Trachemys > Trachemys scripta. Next base: position 113,595,773 of record NC_048299.1, read on the forward strand.
TTTTGCCATTGACTTCAGTGGGGTCACAGCTTCACAACATACAACTTTAGAGTCCAATCTTGCAAATAGAGCCACACACACAGCTCTTTACTCCCTTGTGGAATTCCATTGAAGTCGACAGGACTCTACACAGGTGGAAGGGTGCATGCATGTGGATCAGTTTGCAGGGTCAGACTCATAGACTGTGTTTTTTCCTTTTTTAAATTATTACTGATTTTCAGCATACGAGAACTTTGCTAAGGGGAAAGCAGTGTTGACCTTAACCTGTGATTCAAAATTTAAGACTTTACATCATTGGAGTTTTTAAAAAATATGTTCCCTTTTAGCTTTAGATTGAGCTTTGTGATTTCCAGCCCCTGCTTCCACTTCCTGATTTGAGGCAAGGGCTTCTGCAAGATTAAAGAAGCTGGGTTTCATGTATTTTGAGAAGGGGAGTAAACAATAACTTAAATTGATTTTCTGGTTTATTTTTAAAATTTTAAATGCATCAAACTCTTCCCTATGGTAGATAATATGAAAGCATGAGACAATGATTAAGAAACTGGAAGCAAAAAAAAAAAAAAAAAAGGTTGAAGGAAACGTCCTGCATATTGAGAGCAGTAATTCAGGGGGATGTGTATTGTTTAAATGATTTATATAGTGTGCAGAGAGAAATACTAAATGAGTTTCTAAATAAGGATAGAAAAGTGTAGCTAGAAGTCAAACTGCCGGGGCTTTCTCCTGTCCCCATCATTTTTCATTAATTTTTATGAGTATTTTTGAATGTGTATTTCATATTGGTTAATTTAATGTCAAGTATTACAGAAGTCTGCTGTATATTAACCCTTTGGAAATTGGGTAATCCTATTGTGTTTTTTCTGACCTGTTGATGGAAATGGAAAGTGGGCACTTTAAGATATGTCACTTCCTCCTCTCATATTTTTATTACAGTATATCACGTCTACACTAATGGTTTTGTGCTTTTGTTACAGGTCCGTATGAATATTAAATCTCCCTCTGACTTTGAATGGCAAAAACAATCCAGATTTTACTTTATTGAAGATGTGGACAAATGCATCATTCAAATCACTGATGTGGAGTTCAACTACTGCAATGAATATTTAGGCTGTACAGACAGACTCGTTATAACTCCTTTAACTGACAGGTAATCACACTAGGAGTATAGTATCCGCTTTGGGGGCAAAATCCTACTCTCATCAACATAAAGAAAAAGCAGGATTTGTCCCATGAATAGGCACCAATTACTATTAACACCAATGGGAGTTACCAAAGGAAGAACATCCCTTTCCTTTCCCACCCGCAGCTTTATATAACAGTTACTACACTTAGTTCCTATACATCGGGCGGATAACAGTGAAGAAAAATTAATGCTGTTTTTCAATCTCTCTCCAGATGTTACATCACATTGGCTCAGGCTTTGGGAATGAGTATGGGTGGTGCTCCAGCAGGACCTGCAGGTACTGGGAAAACAGAGACAACTAAAGACATGGGCAAATGTCTGGGAAAATACGTCGTTGTCTTTAATTGTTCAGACCAAATGGACTACAGAGGCCTAGGTCGTATTTATAAAGGTAAGACACTGTTCTGTTTATTCATTTTAGCCATTGAAAGAAAAATGCGTTTCTGTGTGGAATGCTTTTGTGACTGAGACTGAAACAATAGAATGACCTATGGCTAGTGAGCTTTGTTTACAGCCAGCAGAAGAATGAAGAAGTGCAGATGCAGCCTGCTTAAAATTAGCTTGATGAAAAAATAAATAATTGGGGATACAAGTAAGAGAGCCGTACTACTCTCCTCACTGCCCTTCTTTTATTACTGCTTGGAGAGCTCTATGCTTTAAACAGTTCCATCCACAGACTTTGAATTGGGTCTCAGTGGCAACTGGTGGATGCACTGAAAGTCACCTAGTCTGCAATCTGGTCTATGAGCCTGATTTTCATTGCAGTCACACTGGTGTAAATCAGGGTAATTCCACTCCAGTCAATGTAGTGACATTGCCCTAATAAGTAAGAGTAGAATCAGGCCATGTGCCTCCACATTTAGCATTGTTTCAGTGCCTGTTGAGCCATAGAAATTTATTATGCACTCAGGTGGTGTTCTCCAGGAACCCTAACCTTCCCCATCAGACTCCCCTACACTGCACACCCCAATGCTGATAGACTGGCACGAACAATCTCATTTGGATCTCTTGCAAGGCAGTACAAAACAGTAATGCTAGACTGCCCTGTCAAAGAGACTCCTATAAATTAGAACAGTTCATGAGTGAGTTTTCCCACATCTGCTATGATGTATTTGTTTCTCCATTTTCTATTTGATGACAGCTGGTGCCGGAAATAATTCATTTCTGAAGGGACTGTGTTCTGTTTTATCTTCCATCCCCTTCCATCCTTTCCTGTTTCATAGATTCATAGATTCTAGGACTGGAAGGGACCTCGAGAGGTCATCGAGTCCAGTCCCCTGCCCTCATGGCAGGACCAAATACTGTCTAGACCATCCCGGATAGACATTTATCTAACCTACTCTTAAATATCTCCAGAGATGGAGATTCCACAACCAGGGCTGGCTCTAACTTTTTTGCCGCCCCAAGCAAAAAAAAAGAGCGCCGCCTCACTGTAACACCCCCCCCAAGTGCCGCCCCGCCGTAACAACCGCCCCTGGGCGCCGCGCCGCCCTGCTGAAACACACCCCCCAGTGCCGCGCCGCCCTGCCGAAACACCCCCCCCGAGCACCGCACTGCGCTGCCCTGCCGAAACACCCCCCCCCCAGCGCCACGCTGCCCTGCCGAAACACCCCCCCGAGTGCTGCGCTGCCGAAACACCCTGCTGCCGAAACACCCCCCTGAGCGTCGCACTGCCCCGACCCGCCAAAACACACACCCCCAAGCGCCACGCCGCCCCGCTGAAACAACCCCCCACGAGTGCTGTGCCGCCGAAACAAAAACAACCCCCCCCCGAATGCCGCATGGCCAAAACAAAAACAACAACAAAAAAACTTCGAGCGCCGCCTGGCCGAACCCAAAAGAAAAAAAAATACTTCTGAGCGCCGCCCCGCCGAAACAAAACAAACAGAAAACCAAAAAACCCCGAGCGCTCCCCGCCACCCCAAGATTGGCTGCCCCTTGCAAGGTGCCACCCCAAGCACGTGCTTGGTCGGCTGGTGCCTGGAGCCGGCCCTGTCCACAACCTCCATAGGCAGTTTATTCCAGTGTGTAACCACCCTGACAGTTAGGAACTTTTTCCTAATGTCCAACCTAAATCTCCCTTGCTGCAGTTTAAGCCCATTGCTTCTTGTTCTATCCTTAGAGGTGAACAAGTTTTCTCCCTCCTCTTTATGACACCCTTTTAGATACCTGAAAACTGCTATCATGTCCCCTCTCAGTCTTCTCTTTTCCAAATTAAACAAACCCAATTCTTTCAGCCTTCCTTCATAGGTCACGTTTTCAAGACCTTTAATCATTCTTGTTGCTCTTCTCTGGACCCTCTTCAATTTCTCCACATCTTTCTTGAAATGCGGTGCCCAGAACTGGACACAATACTCCAGTTGAGGCCTAACCAGTGCAGAGTAGAACGGAAGAATGACTTCTCGTGTCTTGCTCACAACACACCTGTTAATGCATCCCAGAATCATGTTTGCTTTTTTTGCAACAGCATCACACTGTTGACTCATATTTAGCTTGTGGTCCACTATAACCCCTAGATCCCTTTCTGCCTTACTCCTTCCTAGACAGTCTCTTCCAATTCTGTATGTGTGAAACTGATTGTTCCTTCCTAAGTGGAGCACTTTGCGTTAGTCTCTGTTAAACTTCATCCTGTTTACCTCAGACCATTTCTCCAATATGTCCAGATCATTCTGAATTATGACCCTGTCCTCCAAAGCAGTTGCAATCCCTCCCAGTTTGGTATCATCTGCAAACTTAATAAGCGTACTTTCTATGCCAATATCTAAGTCGTTGATGATGTTACCTTCCTTTTCTGCAGTCTCCATTTCCCTTTTCAGCACCAGTTATGCCTTGTCCTCTCTCCCTCTTGTTCTTTTATATTTCCTTCCTCACTATTCCCATTTTCTTTATTTTCCTTAACCAGTCCTCTCTGCCTGCCATTCTCTCTGCTGTCTCCTCCTCGTAGTCACTTTCACAAGTCTCTCTTGATATCTGATTGTTCCTCTTTCCTTGTTTCCCAGCTGCTTCCCCTTTCTTTCCTTCATCTTTCCTGAATACTTCCTGTTTCACTCCTCTCCTCCTTTTGCATCCTCATTCTCTCTGCTGTACTTTTTTGCACCTCCACAGCTTCAAGTGTGACTCCATCTGGGCTTTTCAACCTTTACCAAATTTTCCCACATACTTTTCATTCTCACCCTCCTTTCCACCTGCTATTGCATTGAAGTCCCCTTGGACTGAGCCTGTGCAAATTATTCATTCTCCTATTATCTCTACATCATTGAAGATTCTTCTGGTATCTGTCAATACATAATTAATCTGATTCAGTGTGACTCCATCTGGGCTTTTCCATGTCGACTGCCGACATTGTTCTTTTTGAAATATTGTGCTCATTAAGTGGAGATGGTTTGCCTCTACGAAGGCAACCAGACATGCTCTGTGATCATTTCTTACACCTTTACTGAATTTTCCCACATACTTTTCATTCTCACTTTTCTTTCCACCTGCTATTGCATTGAAGTCCCCTTGGATGAATGTGTAAATGGAAAATGGCCTCTGTTTAGTCTTGTTTTTTATTTGTTTCTTTCAGTTGTTTTTTATTCTACATGAAATAATGGCTTCTTCTACACTTGATTCAAGCACTGTCGTCGTATGCTGCGTGAATGTACCTGAATATTTCCTAGTAATTAATATGGCTCTAATGTCCTACGAGGCTGGCAGTTCACTTGCTGTGCCTATCTGTCACAGGGTTTGTTCCTTGTGGCTCCTCTTGGGGATTAGCGCTCAATTGGTCTGATGCCCCCCTGCTTCAGTTGTTCACCCCATGGTCTCTCTCCCTCTTTGCCTATCCCAGCTCCTCCCCCAGCTGGGCTTCATCAGCTATTGGACCTTCTCAGTCTTGACTCTCCTCCACGGTTAATTGGCCCTTTTTTCCTACTCAGGTCTTGTGTGGGGTAGACCCCTATCACATACCCTCCAAGGTAACCCTGTAACCTTCAGGAATACGGGTGCCTTCTCCCCTGGAGTTGTCGGATCTGGGCCCACCAGTCATCTCGTTCCTGCTCCAGCTTGTCCACCATGAGAAGCAATCTACCCTTCTCCTCCATTGTGTTCTGATACTTATCCCTCTGAAATTCTAAGTCTTGCAAGGCAATTCGCAAAGCTTGCTCTGCAGCTACTAACTTATCTTGTGCTTTTGCCTTTGTTCCGCAGATTTTCCCACCACCCTTTTGATCAGGGTTTGAGTTCCCACTGTATTCTGGTTACCCTCCGCATTGGTCTCGGTATCATTTAACTTTGTCTTTTGGGGACTCTTTCTTTCCTCCAATTTCTCCTCACCTTCCATCCTCACAATTCCCACACCTTCTCTACAACCACTGTGCACACACAATGGGCCTCTGGCTCTTCCTTCTGTTCCTTTACTGACACTATGCCCTTTTCCTGACTTTCTTTTTTCTTGAAGGGACAATGCCTCCTCACATGTCCCCATTCCCTACAGGAAAAACAGGTCCCTTCTTTTCCTACTCCCTCAGCAGGTGGGACTTTTTGAGGCTTTCCTACATCCTTCACTTCATGACTAGCTTTCTTGTCCTTATATGTAGGGGCATTCCCTTTTCAGGTGTCCCTTCTGCCCCCAGGCATAGCACTCTCTTGGCCTGGTCACTGGCCTCCTGGCCCTGGAACTTCTTTTCCACTCCCAACCTCTTCAGCCCCTGCTCACTTCCCAGAGGATCTTAAATAAATATTGCTGCTGGTGCACCAGTTTCATTAAATACCCCCGCTGTTTCTGTTGCTTCTGCAGGACCTGTGTAAGCAGTGCATGGATCCCCGTTGGTTGCTTTTCTTCCTCAGTTAAATGGGAGTGAAATTGCTGGGGTACAGCTCAGAAGGGTACTGGCCTTTTCCAAAAAAGGTCTCCATGCCCTGTGGCTCCATTGTCTCTTTTTTCCTAAACTTGCTACTATGGTCTCTCATGCTCCGCTTGTACCAGGGGCAACCGTCATACACATATTTGCCACCAAATTGTCACAGCGTTTACTACTTACTGCTGAAGAGCCTCCTTATGGCTCATCTCGGGGATTAGCTCTAGACCACTCTCTTTCAGTTGCTCGCCCCATGGTTGGTCTCTCTTTTCATGCCTATCCTAGCTCCTCCCCCGGCTGGGCTTCATCAGCTATTAGGCCTTATCAGTGACTCTCTTCCAGGTCTGGCATGGGGTTAATTGGCCCCTTTTTCCTACTCAGGCCTTATGTGGGGTAGACATCCCCTCACACTATCCTTTTTTGCACAAGTGAAATTATTTTGCAAGGGCCAGATTTCATTGGGAGTTGTGGAATGCTCAGCTCCTCTGAAAATCAGGCCTCCCAATTCTTAGGCACTCTCAACTTTTCCAGCAGGTGGCAATACAAAACAAATTATTTTTTCCTTCCAAAGGGAAAAAAAATCTGACCAGAATTGAATTTCACCATTATAAAGACAAAGTAATTTTAAGATAATTTCATACACAGCTCACGGTATGCATAAAATGCCAATATTCTATCCACCAACATACACTTATGTTAAAGAATTGCATGTTTTATTTTTTTCCTGTTATTTCCCCAAAGTGATCATTGTTGCAAAAATAGTTTTTAGACTGGAACCTGATAACTTACAATAAAAGTATGTCACTTAAAACAGAAAACATGTAGGTCCAAATCCATCCCCAATGTAACTCTGTTGACTGGTCTGGATCTTTGAAAACTCATCAAATCCTCTCTGTCTACATAGAGGAAAAATACTTCAGAAAGGGATCCAATCCTGCACCACTGAAGAAAATGGAAGTTTTTGAACTGCTTTTAAAGGGGTAGGATTGGATCTTTAGTGCTCTGAGTATCTTTGTCCCTCAAATGGAAGAATCTATTAAAATCTTTGCTTCATTATGGCAGTATGGTAGCTGAAAATATTCCAGGCAATTTTAAATGTAAGAATTAGATTTGTATGGCTTGTGTAATATCCATAAATTCTCTTAATTCAGTGGATTAATTGTAATATTCACAAATGTTATTCAATGCCAATTTAGAAAAAGCTTAATACTGTTAATGTACATACAGGATTGCATTTCATGTGGAATCTGTGATATAGCTCTGACTGTACCAAACATGGGGGAGTCGGAATTCTGGCTTCATTTACATTGCTGTAAATCTGGAGTAACTCCACTGACTTTGTTGGAGAGATTGCAAAATTACACCAATAAAGCAAAGAGTAGGATTTGACCCTGGAACTTTGCTGTTTTTCCCTAATCACTGTAATATCACATAAACTGAATAGGTAAATTTTTATGGGGAGATATAGAATTAAAATAGAAGATAATTGTTTTCATATTCTTTCTACTCTGCTGTTATTACAGTCTCCAAGAATTGACAAGTATTGGTTGGGTTGTGATAGCTGATGTATTCACAACCCAAGGTGGGAAAGAGAGAAAGAGGGCTAGGAGAAGAGAGATGAGAGGGCCTCTAAGAGGAATTGGGGAAAACGGAGAATAAAGCAGACACAAAGAAACATGGCAGAGGCAAGGGAGAATGAGACTACAGAAAAGAAAGTGACAGAGATAACAGAAAAGGGAGAAAAGCGAAGACAGAAATTGCAAAACAGGAGAGAGATAATGAAAATTAAGGAATTAGCTGAAGCGAAAATGAAACAAGGGAGAAACAAGAGGTGGGAGAGAACAAAACCAGCAGCATGTTTATTGTTTCTGTGTGCATGTGCATGCAGTAGTTTAACTACTTTTAAGGAACTGTGTATTAAATATCATATCTTGGTAACAACATTTTTTCAAGATTCCTGTTCCCGAGGGATATGGAGAAAGTAATTTCTAAGAGACTTACTAGATGAAGTTCTAAGAGAAAGCTCTTAACTTCCTAACAAACATACTTGTAATTAGCCTGCCAAAGATGAAGGTAACAGGGATCAGGAAACAAAATCTCATTGTGCTCTTGAATGCAAGCTTGTCAACAAAACCAGTGATATTCCCAATTGGATTGTGGACAACACATGAGACCTCACATGGATACATGACTCTGCTGGTTCTCCATTATCTCAGTACATTCCTATTAATTACATTATTCACTCTGAACTCCCCTCCTCATACTCCTATGCATAATGGTTGATGGACAGACCCTTTAATTTAAATACTTAACACCATTGCTTTTTTATGTTAATTAATTATTAATAAAGTAGAGGCCCCGGGAGAGAGACAGCATTATTTATCTTCCAGAAATTGATAGTGCATGATATAATCTATGCTGCTGTATATATTCTTAAACATAATCCAATTATTCTGTAAAGTCTGTGCTATTATATTTACTTGCAAAGAATTGATAAAATAACCACTAAAACTGTAAAATGACCCTGTTCATGTGCTCACAAAAGCCAAGTAAGAAAAAAGAATTCAGCCAAATGAAGGTATGAGGTGGATTCATCACTATGCTCATCCAATTTACACCAGTATACCACTATTACAATTAATGGAATTTCTCTGATTTAAAACCAGCGTAGCACTGTGGGGAATTGGCTCCATCATATCTTTAAAAAAGCCATCACATTAGAAAAGAGTTAGCCATTCACATGGACGAGCTAAACGAGATACAATGAAAGTACCGGTACAGTTTTTAACACCAGAGGGATGCTCTCACCCAAAGAATGCAATTTACATGCAGTTTATATTAACATATTATTGTGTGTGTGTGTGTGTGTGTGTGTGTGTGTGTGTGTGTGTATGTAAATGCATATGCACAAAAAAACTGGGTATTTTCAGTTTATTGGAATTTTGTGGGAAAATAGCTTCTGCAGAATCTATAAAATCAGCCCTTGATTTATTTCACCTGTGCGGCAAACATTGGCATGAAAAATCTGAGGACCCTGAACATACTATTGTTGAACATCACAGAGCCACTAATGCCTCTGGTAGGACATATGCTTTGTTGATAAAGGTCTGCTGGTTGGGGTGGGGAGGAGCAGGGAGTAGGTTTCCTGACATGTTTAACTTTTTTTTATCCTAACCAGTTATAAGACTCTGAGTTTTATTTCTGTTATGTTCTTTTTAAAAGCTCCAGTGGTGAAATTAAAATAGGTTCTTAATTAATAAAGTGAAATGTGGCCTGCTAAAGCCAGTATTACATATCTCATCATAGGTTTGGCTAGTATATATGTATGAGACATATGTTTTCTACACCCCATGTAATCTGAGGCAAGTTAGACCTAAATTCTGCAGAAGGGCCCTGGATTCCTCAGCACTTTGGTGCAACAGATGAAAAATTCTGTAGCAGCTTTATTTAAATTAAAAAGGAAGAGTTTTTAAATTAAATATGAAAAGGAAAAATATACCCAGTATAAAAACCCCTGTGCATTTTATTTTGATATTAAATTCAATTTCCATTTCCACTGTCTCAGCATTTAATGCTTTCAATATACTGCATGTTTCTGTATGGACAGTGAGTAACTGCGTTAGATATCCTCAGGGCTAAAGCTGGAATTTTTGGCAGCTAGATTGGGGTATTTTGGGTTTTGGACAGTTGAGGTTTTCAGAGGCAGCTTGTCATTGTGGGATAAACATATTAGTTGGATGTTTCTTCTAAACATATCAGCAGTGAAGTAGTTAACAGAGTTGACATTTGGGCCTCGATTTAGGAAAGTATTTAAGTATGCTCTTAAATCCCTCTCCCCTTTTAAGCAAAACACTTAAGCATATGCTGAAAATTGAGCACATGCTTAGGTACCCTTCCTCAATAGAAATGCTCTCCTGAGTCAGGTTTTGAATTGTACATTTTAGATTTCATTGTTAGCCACCCAATGAGATGACTAGTACTGCACACAACTCTCCGATATTATTTCACACTGTCTGCAGGAAGACAGCCCTACATTGATTGAGAGTTGGTTTATGTTTGTAAAGATTTTTTTCATAACAATAAGGGCTAACAAAATTTTTAAATGAAAGCTTAGATTCTGTAGGACAATTCTGTGGCAAGGGCTGGATAATATGGCATTCATATGGTACCCGAGGAGGGAAAAATACAGAATATGAATATGGAGAATCATGGCATATACAGGGCCCTGTCTGTTTTCTTCTTATAGTGGTTGCACGTTAGAGAATTTTTTTAAATAGAGCATTCCATACAAAGAATATAAAATAGTACTATATTAAAAATTGGTGTAAATAGTCTTTCAGGTAGAATAGCCACATTCTCTATTTCTTCCTCCTTGGGTACCATGACAGTCTGAACCTCCGGCCTCTCTGTACCTCATCCCTTCCCTCTACAGTCTGTCCAAAAGGATGCCACCAATGTCATTTCCTTCTCACCTCTTTCCCCGCATCTTAAATCTTTGTCCTGGCTCCTTCTCTTTTTTTTTGTTCAGTTTGAGTTTCTTGTCCTTGTCTTTAAAGCACTCCACAGCTCCATTCTAGCTTACAGCTCTAGTCTTCTCTCTTCACATCTCATCCCAGGTCACTCCCTCTACTGCACAATGATCCTTGTTTCTTTATCCACTCCCAATGTAATACCTTCCTCCATGCCCCCCTCTATACTTGGAATGGCCTCCCAATCAGTCGTTATCAGGAGTTAGCCATCTTCTGCTCCAAACTACTGTCTGGGCTAAATCCAGATGTCCATGGAGATCCTTCTTGCGGGAGAATGGGGGATATTCTGCTGCACAAGAGCAGGCAGGATTTAGTGAGTCTGCACAGAGGCCGCTTCACAGGGACCACCCGCTAAGATTCCCTCTATCCAAGTGCATCAAGGTTTGGAGATGGGGCTGTAGTGGGCTGTGAGAGGAGAGGCAGTGGTGCAAGTATGGTGGTACAGTCTGGTATGCCGTACCAGTAAGATATTTATAGCTGGTATGGTGTACCGGAAAGATAGAGGAGGAGCCCAGCCCTGCCCCCTGCCTTTCCACGGAGCTGTGTCTCCTCCGTCTGTACAGCAGCCCCGCTGGAGGTCAGGGCTGGGGGTGCGAGGCTGGGGGCAGTACAGCCGCCGGAGGAACTGCCGGCATTCTGCTCCTTTCCCTGCTGCGGTTCCCAGTGGGGAAAGGAGCAGAATGCCAGCAGCTCCTCCGGCGTGGCTGTACCATCCTCAACCCCGCCCTCCCAGCCATTCCAAGCAGCTGCATCTCCTGAGTCCTCCTGCCCAGGGTCTGTACAGCAGAAGTCTCTGGCGCAGTGGGAAGAGGACAGAGCTCCCCCCCACAGGTAATGTGCAATGGATGTGGATCATAGGGAGGGGATGGGAAGAGCGTGGGGTCACGGGCTGGGGGTGGGGCAGGAGGCGTCACCTGGGGAGGTCATGTGCCCCCCCCCCCTTTGTGTCCCTCCCATGAGTGCAATGTACCAGCAAGAAATGATTTCTACTTGCACCACTGAGGAGAGGAGACAGTGGATCAGCTCCTGCACACATTTACTGGCTGTTGCCTCTCTTGAGGTGGGAGTGAAATAGCAGAAGGGGCTACGGCAGCACCTTCACTGCCACACCACAACTTGGGAGAGAATTTCTTCCCTCATCCGTAATTGTAAAATCCCCTGCTATGAGCCTGGTGACTTGGACTTGATGCAGAAATGGAGGGATTTGACCCTCTTAAAGTATACCTGTACCAAGAGGTTTATAACATCAGCCCACAATTCCACTCCATGGCCTGTTATGTGCATTTGTTGTAATGGTGTGTGACTTCTGATTGTTAGTTCTTCAGGAGGAGAACTCTGTTTTCCATTCAGTTCTTGCTATGTGCATTGGTTACTATAAAAAACTGAGTACAATTGTGGTGCTATCAGGAGTACAATGATATCTGGATGTGGTCCCAAGCTCTACTTCAAGTGAACCCCTCTCAAACACAACTTCATACAATCCTGTTCTTGGCCCTGTGAACTCCTGGTTCTCCATGCACTGCAAAGGATGGTGGGCCTATTTTTTGCCCATAGGTGCTGTATACAAATATAATATTTACAGTGGTCCCTGGCTTTGATAATGGTAGCTGTAAAAGCATAGGATTCCCTGCATAGGATTCCCTGCATTTTTCTCATGCTACATTATATATCCAAAATATACGGTACTTTATGTATGGCCTGATATACTATATCTAACAAAATTCTTGTGGTTTCCCCACTCATTTTCTCATAGGTTTAGCCCAGTCGGGTGCATGGGGTTGCTTTGATGAATTTAATCGCATTGAACTTCCTGTTCTATCAGTAGCTGCTCAGCAGATCTATATTGTTCTTCAGTGTAAGAAAAGTAAGAAGCTCCAGTTCATCTTTACTGATGGTGATGTTGTTGACATGGACAGAGAATTTGGCATATTTCTGACTATGGTATGTGTGTGTGAATCATAGCATCAGAGGACAGACTCCTGTTTCCTTTACCCACAAAATAGTCTTATGGGACTATTTGTATGTAGTCAGTGGAACTACTTATATGAGTAAAGCAATCAGGATTTGACTGATAGTGTGTGGGCTCATAAATAATATTGTCATCCTCTGTTGCCCTTATCTCTAATAGGAACATAGGACTTGTTGTACTGAATACGAGTCATATTTCCATCATAAACCACATGTTTCAGGGTATTTTTTTTAAATTGGATATTGAAAACTCGTCAGGCTGAGACGAAATCCAAGTACTAAATATTTTTACAAACGGGAACGAAAAAAAGGACACACAATCGGCTCTTTCATCAACCTCTTCATCAGAATTTAGAATTTCTGGTGTCAGCCCTCCAGTATTTAGGGGTGGCACAAAGCTGCCTAAGTTCCAGTTTAATTGGCCACTGGAGGATTCCTCCTGGGCAGGGCAGCAGTGCACAACTTCAGCCTGCCAGCATAATGGTTACAGGGACAGGGGAGCATAAAGCTGTGCTGAGTGTTCCTCAATCATAATTGAAGATCGAGGCACTTATCTTTATTTTAAATTGTTTACTTTAAAAATATTAATAATATTACTGTGATTTGCCAAAGCAACACATTTACTAGACATTCCTGTGGTCTTAGAATAGGGGGTGTGATATTACATATTGCATGAGCTGCAGTATTTTAGATGAAATTGGACAATGGTATGTGACTGCTGTATGCTCTGGTCGTCATATTCCTTCACTCCCATGTTTATATCAAGTAATATTCAGAAAAAAATAAACCCTCTGCCCACACTGAGAGTAAGTGATAATTTATTATTTTGCACTCTGTGTCTTTCAGAATCCTGGCTATGCAGGGCGACAGGAACTTCCAGAAAATCTAAAGATTCAGTTCCGTACAGTAGCTATGATGGTGCCTGACCGTGGTATCATTATGAGAGTCAAGCTGGCAAGTGCAGGTTTCCGAGACAATCAAATCCTTAGTCGAAAATTTTACACACTCTACAAACTTTGCGAAGAACAGTTATCTAAACAGGTGAAATAAACATTTGTTTAGGAGTAAGCCACTGCTGTAAGCGAATAGTTAACATGTTTTGTGTGTATTACTATTTTGAAGTTGAGTAAGCCTACTTTTTTGGTTAGGTTCACAGATCAGAATGTACTAGCAACTGGATCTTAAATAATTGTGTTATTCTAATTTTCAGAGTACTTTACCTACTAACAGAAGCTTGTTGATTTGGTGTGTGTGTGGGAGGTTTGTTTTGTTTTTTAATTAAAAACTCAAGTTTTAAGGGATGAAATATCAGGGACAGTTTGCAGTTATGTTGGTAGAAGCCAAATTTTTCACCCACTGCTCTTAAAAACTTTTTTCTTCCTTCTGATTTTGGTTATTTGCTACAGAAGTGTGTCTCTCTGTGTATATATAGTCAAAAAGGGGTTTGAATTTTATGAATTATAACTAATTTTACAATGTCCAGCAATCACATTTCTGTGTTTGGCACATCTTGCTGGGTGTTACCATTTTATCTAGTGAGAGTTATTTAAATGCAGACAAAGGGTACAGGTTTTTGGTGAGAATCTATACAGAAATTGCTGAATTCTGAGTTTTCTGCCCTGGATGCCCACTATGGGCTCTCAAAGGGGAGATATCCAGAGAGAGGAGATGTGAACATTGAGGCAAAACACAAACTAGGGCTATGTCTACGTTACGGATCTTACAGCAACACAGCTGTATCACTGCAGCTGCACCGCTGTAAGGTCTCCCGTGTAGCCGCTCTATGCTGGTGGGAGAGAGCTCTCCTGCCGGCATAATTAAACCACCTCCAACGAGTGGTGGTAGCTATGTCAGCGGGAGAGTGTCTCCCACTGACACAGCACTGTCCACACCGGTTCTTTTGTTGGTGAAACTTATGTTGGTTGGGTCGGGGAGTGGGGGACGTTCACAGCCCTTGACCGACAAAAGTTTTGCCGACAAAAGTGCTAGTGTAGCCAAAGCCTAGGTGTCCTGCAGTTTGGGACCCATTGAAGAGTCATATTGGGCCAGCTTCACCACTGCATTACTCCAGTTCTACCCCATGGTATCTCCATTGACTTCAGTGGAGTTATCTTGGCATACAATTTGAGCAACCCAGGGGTGAATCACACCCATTATTTCAGAGAAAAGAAAAGTACAGGTTGGGATGTTTTTCTCTCTCCATGTATTAATTCTTCCACCCCCACTTCCACCCCCAGACTCTGTGAACTGCCTTGCCTCATTATTTTTGACAACATTAGTATGATTTTTGTTTCAGGTTAATTTCACTCATATAGCAGCTCTTGGCTGCAAATTGATTTTCTGACGGGTCATGTCAGCTGCTATCTTTCCTGTAATATTGCCAGAGGGTCTGCCTTGTCTGTGAACTTCCCATACAGTCCCATATATTGATCCAGCAACATTGATAACAATTTACATATTGCTTATGATCCTGCTTCATCAGTCCAGCCATCTGTCCACTTTTCGCTTTATAGCAGGCCCTTTGAGGTAACCAGACTGTTTTTTCTGTAGAGACATCTTCCAGCACCTTGGGAGAAAGGGCTTCACTGTGTCAGAGGGTGTTGTGGAATGAGATGACTTGCCGCAGAGAAACCTTGTGCTGGGTACAGATTTGTCATGAAGTTTAGAAATACTGTGTGTACGCACCATTTCCTGGGTCAGCAACACAGATATCTGCAGAGATATTGTATTGGACATGGTCTGGCCTGTTTCCCCAGGGTCAGTCTCAGTGGGATGTTGTATTGGATTTTCTTCTTGTCTGAATGGTTTGTCTATGTTGTTTCTGTTAGTTTCTGTTTTGGACATGGTTCTCTTCACTGTACTGGGAGGTACATTCACAGACATTAGAACTGGGACTGTATGTGGAGCAATATGGAATTTCACCCCTAATATTTTGTCCAGCCTTGGAAGGGATGGCTGTTGCTTTTCAGTGTGAGTGCCCTCTGGAGTTTTTTGAAACGACCACCACATCCTATGTGTTGGTGGTTATTTGGCTGGGTCGCTTGTATGTTGGGAGGGTTGCCTTGCCAGCTCCAGGTGCTGATTCTGTATCCTTGTCACAAGTCTGATACTGTCTGTTGATCGGCTATTGATGGTGGGTGTCCTAGGTGAAAGTTCCGGGCTGGTTAGTGGCTGTTCACTACCTGTGTGTCCTGTTTGTGGTACCTCAGTTCCCCTCACTCCAAGGGGGTCTCTGTGGGACAGTGCACTGTGTGTGTATGCATGGTATACTGATGACTCCTTGCTAGGCCTTCTGTACCTACCATTAGCAGAGGGAATCATTGGCTATTGGAGAGGTTTGCTCCAAGCTATCCCTTCCTTCTGGTGCTTGGAAGTGCTACCATCTGCTGTTCTTTTTGCGGATACAGACTAACACGGCTGCTACTCTGAAACCTGGCTCATTACAGTATGCCAGCTTGTCCTGCCTGTGCATGACAATCTCCTTCTGTACCAACATGCTTGCTCGAGATAAGGTGATGGATTAACTTGAGGGACCTGCTGGAGTTCCTATGGTACCGCTCCTTTTAGGTAGGGGAATAACAACTTCTCTGGATGACCATAGCCAGGGTTTATCTACTCGCTACCCCTCATCCAGTTTACCTGTAGTAAGCCTAGCACAAATGTGCACTGGGAGAGCACTGGATAGTGTGACGTGGAGAGGATTTACTCAGATGTCTAAATGGTTTACTTACCAGAGCTTCTGTGCATCTGTGTTATTTAGACTGGCAAACTCCTGAATATCCCAGTATGGGACTAGGGCCATGCTGTGACTATGTATGATTATGTGACTAGATAGCTCATAATCCAAGATAGATAAATCCAAAGCTGACAGTGAAGAGTTGCAAAGGGATCTCACTTGACTGGTGACAAAATGGCAGATGAAATTCAGTGTTGATAAGTGCAAAGTAATGCACACTGGAAAACATAATCCCAACTATACATTTAAAATGGTGGGGTCTAAATTAGTTGTTACAACTCAAGAAACAGATCTTGGAGTCATCTTCGATAGTTCTCTGAAAATATCCACTCAAAGTGCAGCATCAGTGAAAAAGGTAACAGAATGTTAGGAAAGGAAAATATAATAATAATGCCACTATATAAATGCATGGTGCACCCACACCTTGAATAATGCATGCAGTTCTGGTCGTTCTATCTCAAAAAAGATATATTAGAATTGGAAAAAATGCAGAGAAGGGCAACAAAAGTGATTAGGCGTATGAAACAGCTTCTATACGAGGAGAGATTAAAAAGACTGGGACTTTTCAGCTTAGAAAAGAGATGATTAAGGGACGATATGATACAGGTCTATAAAATCATGAACAGTATGGAGAGAGTGAATTGGAAAGATTATTTACCCCTTCACATAACACAAGAACAAGGGGGTCACCGAATGAAATGAGTAGGTAGCAGGTTTAACACAAACATAAGGAAGTACTTCTTCAGACAATGCACAATTACCGTGTGGAACTCGTTGCCATGGGGTGTTGTGAAGGCCAAAAGTACAACTGACTTCAGAAAAGAATTAGTGGTAAACAGCAGACACCAACAAATACTCTCATCAAGGACAACCAAGGCCACCTACTAACAGAAAAAGAACAAGAAATGCGCCAGACAAAGCATTTCAAAGAATTGCTGAACAGAGAGCCACCTAAAGAGGAAGCAAACATCCAGGAGGCAGAAGACAATCTTGATATCAACACAGACACCCCAACAAAGGAAGAGATCATTCAAGCCATCAAATCCTTAAAAAATGGGAAAGCTCTTGGTAAGGATAACTGGAATGCAAATTGTTCAAGGTAAATCCTGAGTTAGCAGCATTTATCCTGGCCCCTCTATTTACATCAGTCTGGGAAAGGGAAAAAGTGCCATGTGAGTGGACCAATGGGGTTATAGTGAAGATACCAAAGAAAGGAACTCTCAGTGATTGTAATAACTGGCGTTGTATCACACTTTTATCTGTGCCGAGCAAAGTATTGTGTAAGATCATAGTCCAGCATATATCAGAGACAGTTGATAGTTTTCTCAGAGAAGAGCAAGCAGGTTTTTGGAAAGGGATGGATGCACAGACCAGAACTTCACTCTACGAAACATAATAGAACAATGCTTAGAATGGCAACAGTAGCTCTACATAAACTTCATAGACTTTGAGAAGGCTTTTGATAGCATGCACAGGACCAGCCTATGGTGCATTCTCATCCCTTGAAGACCTGGACTTCACAGATGATCTCGCTCTCCTATCACATACCCAACACCATATACAAAAAAAAACAAAAAAAACCCTCAACTCAACGCATTCAGCCAGCAAATTGGACTGAAAATCAATTGCAATCAGACAGATATCATGACCCTTAATATTGCCTCACCATCTCCAGTACAGATAGAGGTTTATATTGTCACCAATGTAGAAACATTCACATACTTGGGCAGCACCATGAGTCAGGATGGTGAAACTAGCCAGGACATCCGGTACAAAATCAATAAAGCCAGGAACACCTTCAAGAGCTTAAATACAGACTGGAAATCATCAAAATACAACACCAAAACCAAACTCAAGATTTATCAGAGCTGTGTACTTTCAACATTACTTTACAGTGCAGAAGGCTGGGGAATGAGAAAGTATGACATGTCCAAGCTGTCTTCACTCCATACAACTTGCCTCAGAAAAATCCTCTGTATCTTTTGGCCCAGAACACTCTCAAACCAAGATCTATTGACACAGTGCAGCCAAGAGGATCTGAGCACCATCATTGCCAGGTGGCGTTGGAGTTGGATTGGCCATGTGCTTCGGTTGGAAACTGATTCCATCACCAGAGTAGCAATAAGATGGACACCTGAAGGCAAGTGAAAATGAGGCTGCCCAAAAACAACATGGCAAAGAGCTGTGGAAGCCAAGCTGAAAAACCTGGAGCACAGCTGGGGAACCATGAAAGACTTGCCAGAAACAGACTGGAGTGGAGGAGCTTCATCACTGCCCTAAACAGCAGAGGCGTAATGGGAACATGATGATGGTGATGATCTCATGACCCATCTAGAATAGTAACGGGAGCTTGATACCAACTGAAAAGGTGAAAGTTCCAGCTGTGCAGTGGGACACATCACTTGCTTCTGGCCCTTGAAAGTCCCAACTTACTGAACTCTGAAGTACAGAAAAGCTATTTTAGGTGCCCCTAATTTTTCTCTCCCTGTAAGTTCTGTATGTTTGGATTCTTGATGCCAAATTTTCAATGTGAGTTAGGCACCTAAACTGCTTAGATGCTTTTGAGAATCCCACTAGACACCTATCTTCATCTTTGAGTGTCTAAATACCTATGAAAATCTGATCTGGCTCTTGCTAACTGAGGCAGTTTGATTCTTTGAGGCAAGATGGGTCCTCCCCTTACTCCAGAGCAGAGACTTGTCTAGGAAGCCAGACAATAAAGAGAAATGGCCAACAAGCAGGCTGGACAAGTAACCAGATGTCATTCATCTTCCTAGAACTACGAAGGGGTAAATGCCACCACCCTCACTGTAAAGAAATTCAAAACAAAGCCTAAAGAGAGAGACAAACCAGACTTGGATAAAGTAGGGCAGCACTGTGCATAGCCCACAAAGTTGTGCTGCATACAGAAAGGTTTGTTGCAAGTGTGGCAGTAAAATATCTATGACACAGTATGCAAAAGGGGCTGCTGAATGCCTAGAAAGGGGCAGGGAAAACTTCCTGTACCTGGGCAGTTTAGTCTTATGGCTGGTGACCTAGGTCAAGGAAAAACCATGGAACAATTTGCCTAAAGCAACCCTCCTTTGGAGGGACCTATATAAAGCCAAGAGGAGTAACTGACACTGAATACTAGATCCACCATTACAGCTTTACCCTGGTACTGAAAAGATACCTCACTTACAGCATAATAAATGCTGAATGTAAGCTGAAATTATGGTCTAGGAATAATTGAGCCTATCACCAAGGAAAGCCTGACTGCCAGATACAAGATTGTATTTGAGGACCTTTGGGAATTTGAAGGAGAGCATTACATCTGTACAGATCCCCAGGTGATAGTGCTTAGAGTCCTGCAAATCTGCAGGTATCCGCTTTATATCCGTGGACCATTTTTGCGCATATCAGCGCGGATGCAGATACAAATTTTGTATTTGTGCAGGGCTCTGACGGTAAGAGCCGGGCGGGCAGCTGTGAGGAACTGCAGCACGGATCCTCCACCCATCCTAGGCGGAGGTCTGGGAGCAGGCACACTAGTCGGGGGGCCTCCCGGCTCCGAGACAGGGACCTAGGCCAGAACCCAGACCGGACACACCCCTTCCCCCGACACCCTGACTCCGCATGGGGGGGCGCATAGGCAGCCCCTGCTCCGCCTCAGAGATGACCGTTCGCCCTCTGCTGCCCCAGCCAGGCCCGCGGCGTGCTGGGGAGGGACTTGCCTCTGTCCCCCGTGGGCTGATTGCCCGCTGGCTGAGCCTTTCCACGGGTGGCCGTGCCAGCAGCAGGATTTTAACTTGCGGTGGGGGGAGGGAGGGTGAAGGGATGTCTGTTTCTAAAAACTAAAATCCTGAGTTTTTTGCCTTTTTTCCCCCCACACAAACTTTTTAAAAAGTCGCTTTATTTATTTTGTGGCTCGGAGCTTGAGAGCCACACTGGCAGCTGTGGGGAGCCTGGGTTCCTCCACCTGCCCTGGAGGGACCCAGGCTCCTCACAGCTGCCAGCATGGCTCTCCCATGGCTCCGGCCGGGGCGGAGGGCGGGGGGCGGGAGGTGGGGTGCGTGTCGTGACTCAGAACTGCAGCCCAGCCATGGTAGGAGCCAGGCGGGCAGCTGTGGGGAGCTGCGGCGGACTTTCCACCTGCCCTGGATGGGCGGCCCAAGCATCCCCCGACAGCTCCACAGGTCACCCCTGCCCCTGGCCAGGCCAGCGGACAATTTCTGTGGATCGGATACGGATACACATTTTTGTATCCACGCAAGGCTCTAACTACTGGTTGTGCAAAGGTGCTGAAATATATCCTTCACAGTACTCCACAGACTTAAGAATACCTTGCACCAGAGGAAAAAAGCAGAAATCATAACCTGGGTTGAGAAAGTCACACACTTACATTAATAGCCTTGAAATCATAAAGAAAAAGAATGTCACTTTGCAGGTATGTTTGGACCTACAGGAACTGAATAAAGCTGTACACAGACAGTACCATATTGTAGCAACCACAGGCCATGTTTTGAGCCATTTGGTGTTCAAAAATGTCTACACTATCCTTGATGGATAAACATGTCTTCACCGTCAACACTCCACATGGAAGAGACCACTCTTGGTATCTGCCATTTGGGATCAAGTCTGCAAGTGAGGTCTTTCAGCAGAAAAATGAAGAGCCCTTTGGTCGTATTCAAGGAGTTAAAATTACAGTAGATGACATGATCATAGCTGCAGAAATGGCAAAGCCACGTGTCCTAATCCTGCATCAGATGATGGAAATGTGCCAAGAATGCTAAATTCAGTAAAGTACAGACCAAAGTTCTGTCTTTTCAGGATTTTTCAGAAGAGTATTATACAAAATTAAACCTCAGAGCTGTGTATGCAAATCCTAGAATATAGATGTTAATGACAGCTGCCAGTCAGCCTCACGGAGAGAGAGCGAGAACAATACAATTAATTAGAGAACAAATAATATATCCAGAAAAATTTGCAAAAAGTATTTGGAATACATTTGAATAAATTCTTAAAAAACTATTACATAGTAAATTTGTTAGTGTTCTTTATACATTCTCCCCCCAGTTTGCACTGTAATATATCTAACAGGTTTCAACAGAACATACTTTTATAGTTTTATTTTTATACCTTACAACAGACAGACACACACATTCACAATCACCTTCTCAGATATAATTTCTCAATCTCTATAGTACAGCTCTGAAATGTATGCATGTGTCCCCTGGAATCTCCAGAGCCTGAAGAGAATGGCAGCCTCACAAACTCTTCAGAACCTCTTTGGCAAACAACAGATCCTTACAGCCATCAGCAATTCCAGTTCTTGAGCCAATAGCCCATCGTCGTACCAGTTCCCAGCAGGATAGGGAATCTGTATCCTGTATCCAGACTAGTACAGGCATTGGGATATGCAGCCTCCTCTACCATTATTCATCTCATTCTCCTCAGAAGAAGGCCAGCTTTCTGAGCCAGATAATGTAAAGCTAGAACAAGATACTCCAGAGAGATTTTCTCTCCTGATTTCTTTGACTGCATATCACTCTAGAAGAATAATTGCTAACCTTGCTCTGGACCCAACAAAGGAATTAAAGGGAACTCCGATAATAGGGAAACACCAACCGTATAAATCTAAAATAGAGTCCCTTCATCCCTTGTTCAAATAAGTGACCAGAGCTGAACAGGAGACTCCAGACAAACTGAAAAGGCATAGCAAACAGAAACCTCGGCTATTCATAACTCAGATCAGACCAAAGCAGAACACATCAGTCCTGCTCTGCTTACTGCTACTAAGTACAATGGTATGATGCACCAGGGATCTCACCGTGGCCAAGATTACACAAGAGACAACTTCAGACCCTGCTTCTATTACCTGTGGGACAATTCCCTAGCCATGCCGAATAACATTCAGATTCACTGAGATGGTGGATAGAGGTACACACTGAGAATTCCTCTCTTCTCTCCACACTGTGTAATAACCATAATAGATGCCAAGCTGTCAGATGTTGGAAGTGGGCTCCACATATTAACAACTCCAGGGGAATGATCACCCCCAAACAAACTCAGGAGCATAAATTTCCTTGACATAAAGACAACCACACTATCCATTACCGGTTTAGTCAAAACTGCGTGAGAGAGTTTTTATCCAGTCAGACAACACAACAATGGTATCCACACAGCCGATGGGGAAGAATAAATCATGCATCAATGACAATAGTGGGCAGAACAATGCCTAGTTTCAATAACGGCAACATGCATCAAAGAAACTAGCAACTAAAAGGCAGACTGTATCAGCAGAATATTGGTGGAGATAGCAGAGATTAAATGACATATTCACAAACTTTGCCTCTTGCAAAATCCACATGAGAGCCTGTTTGCCATGAGTAAAAATACAAAATCCCCCAGACACTTCATAAGATGCAGACCCAAAGTCCAGTGAAACAGAAGCTCTGACTCACAGATAGCCAAAGGCAGCCTTACTACCACATCCTTTAACAGAAAAAAACATACAAAGATAATTTTTAAAAATTAAGGCATAATATTCAGTAATTACAGTAATCCCCAAACCCTTGAAGACTGTGGAACTCCAACATGGCATCTCTATTGGGGACCCATCCAAACAATCTGCCGCCGCAACAGGACCTATCAGCCAAGGTTCATCAGTGCGCTTCCCCACCAGGCCAGGACAATTCAAACCGAGGCACTAGAAACTGAAAGGAAAAGCCTTTCCCTCAAAGGCAGTAGAGACCATGAACACCTCTAGAAGACCATCTACTTAAGAAGTGTGCATAAAGGTGTGGAGAAAATTATTCTTATCCCTTTACACCTGAGTGATTAGCCAAAATTTGAGGTTTTGCAGGTTGTTTCCTTTAGGAACCTGTGGAAATCCTTGCCAGAGGATGTTGTGAAGGCCATGACCATAACAGGGTTCAAAAAAGAACTAGATAAATTAATGGAGGATAGGTCCATCAATGGCTATTAGCCAGGATAGGCAGGAATGGTGTCCCTATCCTCTGTTTGCCAGAAGCTGGGAATGAGCGACAGGGGATGGATCACTTGATGATTATGTGTTCTGTTCATTCCCTCTGGGGCACCTGGCACTGGCCACTGTCAGAAGACAGGATACTGGGCTAGATGGACCTTTGGTCTGATCCAATAGGGCCATTCTTAGGAAGAGAAATTGATGATGGTGAGTGAGGTATTTCTTCGATGCAATCCTGTTTATTTACAAAGAATGTCCAAAGTCTTGTATCCCTCAACAAAGCAGGATTCAGACAGCAGGAGTCTGTTTCTTTGCTCACTGATCCATGCCTCTGTCCATTCAGCACTTTACCCAAAAGCTCACTTTTCATTTTTTCTCCATCTGTCCATGGGTTTCTGCTGTCTTCTCTTTGTTTCTGTGGTGTTTCTCTCATGTGCACACAGACACACAGCTGCAATCCATTCATTCCCCTGCTCTTGCATTATCACCAGAGCCCCTGGAAACGACTTGAGCTGCATGGCTGAACTCTTCCCAGTCTTGCATGTGGCTTGTGTTTTGGGTGGAGATTCCTGTTGTTTCAGCTATCTTTTCCATGGAGGAGTTCAGTTTCTTTCTACATTTATTCTGAATGAAGGGCAGAGTCAACAAGGTTTTGCCCAAACCTCAGCATAACATTATTTTTCTTTCAGAGTGGTAGCTGTGCTAGTCTGTATCAGCAAAAAGAACGAGGAGTACTTGTGGCACCTTAGAGACTAACAAATTTATTTGGGCATAAGTCTTCATGGGCTAAAACCCACTTCATCAGATGCATGCAGTGGAAAATACAGTAGGAAGATATATATACACACAGAGAACATGAAAAATGGGTGTTGCCATACCAATTATGACGAGAGCAATCAATTAAGGTGGGCTATTATCAGCAGGAGACAAAAAACGTTTGTAGTGATAAACAGGATGGCCTATTTCCGACAGTTGACAAGGTGTGAGTAACAGTAGGGGAAAAAAACAACAAAGAGTCTGGTGGCACCTTAAAGACTAACAGATATATTTGGGCATAAGCTTTCGTGAGTAAAAACCTCACTTCTTCGGATGCATGGGGAAATAGTTTTTACATTGTGTAATGACCCATCCACTCCCAGTCTTTATTCAAGCCTAATTTAATGGTGTCCAGTTTGCAAATTAATTCCAATTCTGCAGTTTCTCGTTGGAGTCTGTTTTTTAAGTTTTTTTTGGATGGAGTATTGCGACTTTGAGGTCTGTAATTGAGTGACGAGGGAGGTTGAAGTGTTCTCCGACTGGTTTTTGAATGCTATAATTCTTGATGTCTGATTTGTGTCCATTTATTCTTTTGCATAGAGACTGTCCAGTTTGGCCAATGTACATGGCAGAGGGGCGATGCTGGCACATATCACATTGATAGATGTGCAGGTGAACGAGCCTCTGATGGTATGGCTGATGTGATTAGGTCCTATAATGGTGTCCCTTGAATAGATATGTGGACAGAGTTGGTAATGGGCTTTGATGCAAGGATAGGTCCCTGGGTTAGTGTTTTTGTTGTGTGTGTAGTTGCTGGTGAGTATTTGCTTCAGGTTGTGGGGCTGTCTGTAAGCGAGGACTGGCCTGTCTCCCAAGATCTGTGAGAGTGAGGGATCATCCTTCAGGATAGGTTGTAGATCCTTGATGATGCGCTGGAGAGGTTTTAGTTGGGGGCTAAAGGTGACGGCTGGTGGCGTTCTGTTACTTTCTTTGTTGGGCCTGTCCTGGAGCAGGTGACTTCTGGGTATTCTTCTGGCTTTGTCAGTCTGTTTCTTCACTTCAGTGGGTGGGTATTGTAGTTTTAAGAATGCTTGATAGAGATCCTGTAGGTGTTTTGTCTCTGTCTGAGGGATTGGAGCAAATGCAGTTGTATCCTAGAGCTTGGCTGTAGACAATGGATCATGTGATGTGGCCTGGATGAAAGCTGGAGACATGTAGTTAAGTATAGCGGTCAGTAGGTTTCCCGTATAGGGTGGTCTTTATGTGACAATCATTTATTAGCACTGTAGAGTCCAGGAAGTGGATCTCTTGTATGGACTGGTCCAGGCTGAGGTTGATGGTGGGATGGAAATTGTTGAAATCATGGTGGAATTCCTTAAGGGTTTTTTTTTCCATGGGTCCAGACGATGAAGATGTCATCAGTGTAGTGCAAGTAGAGTAGGGGCGTTAGGGGACGAAAGCTGAGGAAGCGTTGTTCTAAGTCAGCCATAAAAATGCTGGCATACTGTGGGGCCATGTGGGTACCCATAGCAGTGCCGCTGACTTGAAGGTATACATTGTCCCCAAATGTGAAATAGTTGTGGGTGAGGACAAAGTCACAAAGTTCAGCCACCAGGTTTGCCGTAACATTATCGGGGATATTGTTCCTGATGGCTTGTAGTCCATCTTTGTGTGGAATGTTGGTGTAGAGGGCTTTTACATCCATAGTGGCCAGGATGGTGTTTTCTGGAAGATCACCAATGGATTGTAGTTTCCTCAGGAAGTCAGTGGTTTCTCAAAGATAGCTAGGAGTGCTGGTAGCGTAGGGCCTGAGGAGAGAGTCTACATATCCAGACAATCCTGCTGTCAGGGTGCCAATGTCTGAGATGATGGGGCGTCCAGGATTTCCAGATTTATGGATCTTGGGTAGCAGATAGAATACCCCTGGTTGGGGCTCTAGGGGTGTGACTGTGCAGATTTGTTCCTGTGCTTTTTCAGGGAGTTTCTTGAGCAAATGGTGTAGTTTCTTTTGGTAACCCTCAGTGGAATCAGAGGGTAATAGTCTGTAGAATGTGGTGTTAGAGATCCGCCTACCAGCCTCTCGTTCATATTCTGACCTATTCAT
This sequence comes from Trachemys scripta elegans, assembly GCF_013100865.1. Lineage (NCBI taxonomy): Eukaryota > Metazoa > Chordata > Testudines > Emydidae > Trachemys > Trachemys scripta. The sequence continues at coordinate 113,621,851 of NC_048299.1, forward strand.
GATGACGACAGCACCTCCTTTGTCAGCATTTTTGATTATGATGTCAGAGTTGTTTCAGAGGCTGTGGATGGCGTTGTGTTCTGCACTGCTGAGGTTATGGGGCAAGTGATGCTGCTTTTCCACAATTTCAGCCCGTACACGTCAGCGGAAGCACTCTAGGTAGCAGTCCAGTCTGTTGTTTCGACCTTCAGGAGGAGTCCACACAGAATCCTTCTTTTTGTAGTGTTGGTAGGAAGGTTTCTGTGGATTAGTGTGCTGAGGTGTGTTGGAAATATTCCTTGAGTCGGAGACGTCGAAAGTAGGATTCTAGATCACCGCAGAACTGTATCATGTTCGTGGGGGTGGAGGTGCAGAAGGAGAGGCCCCGAGATAGGACAGACTCTTCTGCTGGGCTAAGAGTATAGCTGGATAGATTAACAATATTGTTGGGTGAGTTAAGGGAACCACTGTTGTGGCCCCTTGTGGCATGTAGTAGTTTAGATAGTTTAGTGTCCTTTTTCCTTTATAGAGAAGCAAAGTGTGTGTTGTAAATGGCTTGTCTAGTTTTTGTAAAGTCTAGCCACAAGGATGTTTGTGTGGAAGGTTGGTTTTTTATGAGAGTATCCAATTTTGAGAGCTCATTCTTAATCTTTCCCTGTTTGCTGTATAGGATGTTGATCAGGTAGTTCCGCAGTTGTTGCATATTCCTGAAGAAAAGTGTAGATCAGAGAACAGTGTGGTGGACGCGCACGAAACAGCTGCTGCTGAGTTTAGTTCCTTAAGTCTAGATGATCCAGGACTGTGGACCCACTTGAGCAGTAGCCTGAGGGACTTCTTTGTACTGCATGGGCCACAGCAAGTGAAAAACTTCATGTTCCCCAAAGACAATGAAAATAGAAATTTCCATCCAACACATTACTGGCGTGACATCCCCAATGGTGACAAAGTGGAGAGGCCATGGCTTATGTACTCAAAAACCCAGAATGCTGCATACTGTTTTTGTTGCAAACTCTTCCAGTCTAATGTTCCAGCCATATTGGGTTCTACAGGAACAATGGACTGGAAAAATCTGGCTAGAAATCTGGCATGCCATGAGAATTGTGAAGTGAAGGAGGAAGTGAGTGATTTGCATGAGCTCTCAACCCTTCAGCATCACAACAGTTTGTGGCTGCAGGGCTGAATCTTTTAAGGAAGAGAGGAAGCTTTCATTGGTAGGCCATTGTTTTCCTTTGACATTCATTCTACAACAACGCAGGACCCACAGCTTTCAGCTACTTGCACAGCTGAGAAGCTTGCAAATACTTTTGTGTGTGTGTCAGTCCCAAAATGAGGCAATAAAAAATCAGGACACTCACTCCTGAGTCTGTTTGGTAGAATTTACTTATTGTAGAAGGCTCTAAGCAGGACATGGGTGATTTTACTTGCAGTGCCATATGTGTGTCAAATCCTGGGCATCACACAGTGTGTTAAGAATAGAACTTTGATTTTATTTGCTGTGGCTTTGTGTTACAACTTCAAGGTTAAGTAAATGTAATTGTGTTTGTTATAATTGGAGATACAACAATGAAAATTATTTATAGAATCTGACACCATCAAAACCTTTACTCTTTTTGTGAGGATGAAGAACTGAGAAACTTTATTGATAGGCTACTTCTTTAATTCATTTAGTTTTCAACCTTTGTCATAATTTTAAAGTGCTTAACTTCTACAGTACTAATTGTGTTCACGCTTTGTTTTAAGGTTCACTATGACTTCGGATTAAGAAATATTTTATCTGTCTTAAGAACTCTTGGAGCAGTAAAAAGATCCAACCCCAATGAGCCAGAGAAAACAGTAGTGATGAGAGTTCTACGGGACATGAACCTCTCCAAGCTGGTATCGTAACATTGATTACCGTCACAAAATGGTTTTTTAAAATGTGTTTATTATATGTTAGTATGAACTGAAGTGTATTTTCTCAGCAGTTGGCTACATCCTTTTGCAATGATACTACTTCTCTTTTAATGTCTGGCATATCAAAGTGATGGTGCTCTGAACCCATTTTTTTCTTTTTATGAAGAGAGGACAACTCTTCCCCTCCCCCCCCCCCCCCCCCCCCCCGAATGAGAGATTTCAAATGAAGAAATAATAATAAGAAATCCTATAAGATCTTAGAGGACAATCTAGCCTGATTTTCAAATTACGTTCATATGGAATGGAAAGGAGAGCAAACAAAAGAGAGAGGGGAAAAAGAGCACATTGAATTAACATTTCATCTGTCATTTTAGATCCCTATTAATCCAGAATTTCAATTTACACTAATTCTTGGCAATCTGCCTTTTCAAACATCATAACAACCAGAATGACGTATAGTGTGTGGGCTGTTTTGAAGTAGCTGAAGAATACTTATCTATTCTATTCTCTTCCACCACTACCCTCTTCTATCCAAAGAATTCTTCGTTTTTCCATTTTGCTGTAGCTGGAAGATTATAGTGTGTGTAACCTCTGCGAAAGAACACAAACACCAGATTCACAATTAACTGTCTATTTAGCTAATTCATGCACATTTTTAAACCGCAGTCTAGATTATAATGATTTACAGAGGGAAAAAAAATTAGACTTCAAGAGAAGAAATAAGGGGAAATCTAGCCTGTTTGTCTAAATGACTAATGGATGGGGAGATTTACAAGAATTGTACTAAAATTTAAACATTTACATAAATTTTAAGTGCATATTTAATTTAGAAATTCCTATCTATGGCTAAATTGCTTGAAAGTCATTTTAATAAGATAGAGCCACTCATAATTTTCACGTTTGTTTTAGAAAAGATATCTATTTTACTATTATCATTTAATTAACATATTCTTGCAGATTGTTTGTAATTACAATAATAATTAATTTCAAAGAATAAATAGTTGTTTTTTTTCCCTACTTTTTAATTGACAGGTAGATGAAGATGAACCTTTATTTATGAGTCTGATTAACGACCTGTTCCCTGGAATTACTCTTGATAAGGTTGGGTATCCTGAACTAGAGTCGGCCATTCGGAAAGAGACGGAGAAAGCTGGGCTTATTCATCATCCTCCGTGGATTCTTAAGCTAATTCAACTGTATGAAACTCAGCGAGTCCGACATGGTTAGCATGCCAAATGAGGGTTTCATACTCCATTATAGCAGTAAAGGCTTTTCTATTTCTTTTCTACAAATTGTAGATTTTTTTCAAGTTTTTAAAGCCTCATATGGATATTTTTATCAGAAAATTGTTAAGAATAATTTTTATCATAAACAAAGAGCCCACCTTGTCCTCATAATATTGACAATTTAGCTATAGTATGTCTTTTTATGGGAAATCGGTGTGTGGCCTTGAGAGGAACTGAAGTTTCTAAGGGGGAAGTTAAAATGCAGAGTAAAAATGTATTTTATTTTCCCCCCTTCTCACCAAACTCAGAAATAGCTGATTTTGCTCAGTATTCTGAAAAAAGTCAAATTCAGGCGATTCTAATTATGGCTCTTTTCAGCTCAAAAGGTGAATATTTCCCATAGTTATGAGCATGTTAAAGTAAAGAGGTTGCAAATGAAACTGTCTTGAATCCTTAACTGTAATGGGTACTGCCACATGCCTGTTGTACTTCCAAACACCATTAGGACTTCTCTGTTCAATGTTGGTCACTTCAATTGAAGAAAGACAGAATAGAAATTGACCCAGTCCATAGAAGGGTAACAAAGACAGTGGTACAGCCAGATTTACAAATGACGGGAGATTGCAAACACCAGAATTAGCCCGGAAAGGAAAAGAGATAAAGGGAATCTGATTAAATTTGTCAAGATTTATGAAGGGATTTGTGAAGGATGATCCTTTTTATGCTTTCCCATAGTACATGAATCAGGGATCACTAGCTTAAACTAATACCCTGGTGCATTTAGAACAAATAAGAGGAGATATTTCTTCACAAAGCATATTTAAATTTGTGGTCTTCACTGTCTCAGAAAGTCAGTTCACATATTATGGCTGATTAAATGAAAGAGCTGAATAATGTTATGGCTAATAATGTTTCTTCTTAATTCATTGGTCTAATGCAGAATGAAATTCTGGGGCCCTCTTGGGGCAATACCAATGTGAGGGCCAGGGAACCCTCAAGGTTCCCCTTGTGGAATTTCCTTTGAATCTTACTCTTGGAGTGTGGGATTTGTGTCCAACTGCAAGAAACTGGACATTCACCCACAAACACCACAATTCCCCTGAGATCCACACAGATCCTCAGGATCCATGGAGGGCAGAAGGCCTGCTGTTCAGTGCCTCCATATTGGGTCTGGGCCCCTGAAACTCTGGCCCAGCTCCCTGGCAGTGCAGTTCCAAAGGAAGCTGTGAGATCTGCTGCCAGAGATTCCCTTGCAGATGTTTGGCCTTGTAATAATCCTTTTAGGCAGTTGCCAAGGCAGAGAGGCACCACTGGAAAGTTAACATCACCTTTACCTGTATAAACTTTCCACTGCTAATTTTATGAAGTGGAGGGGAGACAGTTCACATTCCCTTACCTCCAACTCCTCCTGATTCCCTCACCACTCATAGATCTTCAGATCTATGAGAGCTCTCCAGGGGACCCAGAGAGAAGTGGTAAGAGTGCTGCAGAGGTAATTGTTCTCTTCTACAGGGAGAGAGGGAAATGTGTGCATGTTTAGAACCCCTCTGTGCGCAGATCCTAGAGGCATGCTCTGCTCTGTGGGCCTGGTCCAAAGCTCATTGGAGTCAGTGGAGAGTCTCTCTCTAACTGCAATGGGTTAGGCTCAGATCTTATGTTCCTAATATAGGGCTGGATCCTGCACAGTTCTGAGCACCTCCTATGAGATATTGAATACATATAACTCCTATTCCTTTTAGAGGGAGTCACAGTCACTCTGCATTATGCATGCTTGGGTCCATAATGTTGGTCAGAAGCTCTATGCTACTAAATTCCTCCATAACTTTGCATCTGAGATTTTCAAAGTCACCTATGGGATTTTGGTAAAAAGCCAGTTGGTGAACACTTCAAGCTCCCTGGACATTCTATAACAGATTTAAAAGTAACTGTTCTTGAACAAAAAAATTTCAGAAGCAGACTTCAAAGAGAAACAGCAGAACTAAAATTCATTTGCAAATTTAACACCATTAATTTGGGCTTGAATAGGGACTGGGAGTGGCTGGCTCATTCCAAAAGCAGCTTTATCTGTCCTGGAATTGACACCTCCTCATTTATTATTGGGAGTGGACTATGTCCATCCTGATCGAATTGGCCCTGTCAACACTGGTTCTCCACTTGTGAGGTACTCCCGTCTCTTGTCATTATATAATGCCTGCATCTGTAACTTTCACTCCATGCATCTGAAGAAGTGAGATTTTTTACCCATGAAAGCTTATGCCCAAATAAATCTGTTAGTCTTTAAGGTGCCACCGGACTCCTTGTTGTTTTTGTGGATACAGACTAACACGGCTATGCCCTGATACTATGGGATTTTGATGTTCAATTTCCATTACAATTAATGGGAAATGGGCGTCCAGATTTCTAAGTGGCCTTGAAAATCTCAGCCTGAATGTCCCATCTGCTTTCAAACTATGTCATTGTTTCTTGGCACACAGCTTTGTTGATTTAATATAAAATAACTGAGTAGGATCAGCTATAGCCTAATTTTAATGTATTGTTTAAGAACTCAGTTGGCAACATGAGTATAAACTGATGAAGTAACAAGTTTGTCTGTTACTAAGAAAAATATATCAAAAATGTCTTCATGGTTTATGCAAGTGTATGTTTTTTGTTCCTTGTACTCCACGAAGAAATGCTCGGTTTTGTATATCACTTGGAACAACTCTTTCTTGTAAAAGATATTTAAAAATGATTGTTTTTGTTTACCACCAGTCAATTGAGTGTCACCACATATGAACATCAAAAGGCAGCTGTGTTTTCCAATTAGAAAAAGGAACAGAACTGCCTAAGGGAGGATAGAGAGCCACATTGGCTTGCCTAGCAGAATAAATCAGGCCTTTATGAAAGCCTTTAATAAAACATTTAAAAAATTTCATTTCAGTCAACATCAAGAAAGTGGAATGAAAAACATCTTTTTTAAATTTAGTTTTGATTTAAAAAAAGCAAGATTCTGATGCAATGCATCATTAAATTGAGGTCTTACATTTCAGCATTTTATTTTAAAAGAAGTCTATGTCTTTTTAAGGTATGATGACTCTGGGTCCGACTGGTGCAGGAAAGACAAAATGCATTAATATCTTGATGAAAGCAATGACAGACTGTGGCACTCCTCATAAAGAGATGAGGATGAACCCAAAGGCAATTACAGCTTCCCAGATGTTTGGTACTCTCGATGTTGCTACAAATGATTGGACAGATGGCATTTTCTCTACTTTATGGAGAAAAACTTTAAAAGCAAAGAAGGTAACTGGATATTGTGTTCTGACAGCCAATAATAGCATTTAATACTGTTTCTGTAAGGTATTATTACAAAGCAACACATCCCTTTCAATGCTTCATTTATGTGAAGGGTCTTTTTTGATCAAATCAAATCAAATTTGAAAATGTAATATTTTAGTTATTGTTTGTGTCTGAAGGCTTGTCTTCACTAGTCAACCTTGTAGCTGGAGTCAATGTAGCTTAGGTTGACTTACCTTGGTGTCTTCACTGCGCTGCGTAGATTGGAGATGCTCTCTGGTCAACTTACCTTAATCTTCTCGGGGAGCTGGAGTACTAGAGTTGACCGGAGAGTGCTCTGCCATCGATTTAGTGGGTCTTCACTAGACCCACTAAATCGACATCCGCTGCGATATCCACGGTAGTGAAGACAAGCCCTGAGCATTTAGGAATGTATACAGGGTTACTCTGAAGTACATGCCAGAGATCACTCACCTCCTCAAGCACAGACTTGAGGTTCTGGGGCTGGATCAGTGAGCTCTGTAGGGTTTTATTTCCTCTTTCATATTCTGTACACCTTTAGTCCTTCCATTCTTTTCAATTCCCAATGCAAAGACTTTCAGTGGTTTAATATAGAGACAAAGGGGGAATCTCTCCCACCCACGTTTTATGTCCATGCCACTCCAGATCAGTAATTCATAGACTCATAGACTTTAAGGTCAGAAGGGACCATTATGATCATCTGGTCTGACCCCCTGCATGCTGCAGGCCACAAAACCGTCCCTACCCCTTCCCTGGACTCTGCTGTTGAAGTCCCCAATCCTGTGCTTTAGTGACTTCAATCGGCAGAGACCCTCCTGCTAGTGATCCCTGCCCCATGCTGCGGAGGAAGGCGAAAAACCTCCAGAGGCTCAGCCAATCTACCCTGGAGGAAAATTCCTTCCCGACCCCAAATATGGCGATCAGTAAGACCCCGAGCATGTAGGCAAGAGTCTCCAGCCTGACCCCTGTTAGCCATTATACTATTTACGTACCATTGCTTGGTATTCCTTGGCTACTATGTTTTACCATTAAACCATTCCCTCCATAAACTTATCTAACTTAATCTTAAAACCAGACAGGTCCGTCGCCCCCACCGTTTCCCTCGGAAGGCCGTTCCAATATTTCACCCCTCTGACGGTCAGAAACCTTCGTCTAATTTCAAGCCTGAACTTCCCCATGGCCAGTATATATCCATTCGTTCTCGTGTCCACATTAGTACTAAGCTGGAATAATTCCTCTCCCTCCCTTGTATTTATCCCTCTGATATATTTAAAGATAGCAATCATATCCCCCCTCAGCCTTCGTTTTGTCAGACTAAACAACCCAAGCTCCTCTAGTCTCCTTTCATACGACAGGTTTTCCATTCCTCTGATCATCCTAGTCGCCCTTCTCTGCACCCGTTCCAGTTTGAGTTCATCTTTTTTAAACATGGGAGACCAGAACTGCACACAGTACTCCAAATGAGGTCTCACCAGCGCCTTATACAACGGAAGCAGGACCTCCTTATCCCTACTAGATATACCTCGCCTAATGCATTCCAAGACCGCATTGGCTTTTTTCACCGCCACGTCACATTGTCGACTCATAGTCATCCTGCGGTCTACAAGGACCCCTAGGTCCTTCTCCTCTTCCGTTACTTCTAACCAATGCGTCCCCAACTTGTAACTAAAATTGTTATTAGTCGTCCCCAAATGCATCACCTTACACTTTTCACTATTAAATTTCATCCTATTTCTGGTACTCCAATTCACAAGCTCATTCAAGTCTCCCTGCAGAATATCCCTATCCTCCTCCGAATTTGCAACGCCTCCCACCTTCGTATCATCCGCAAACTTTATCAGCCCACTCCTGCAATCGGTTCCGAGGTCAGTTATAAATAGATTAAATAAAATGGGTCCCAAAACCGAACCTTGAGGCACTCCACTAGTAACCTCCCTCCAACCTGACAGTTCACCCTTTAATACGACCCGCTGCATTCTCCCCATTAACCAATTCCTTATCCACCTCTGGATTTTCATATCGATCCCCATGTTTTCCAGTTTAACCAATAATTCCTCATGGGGTACAGTATCAAACGCTTTACTGAAATCCAGGTATATTAGGTCCACCGCATTTCCCTTATCTAATAAGTCCGTTACTTTCTCAAAGAAGGAGATCAGATTCGTTTGGCACGATCTGCCCTTCGTAAAACCATGTTGTAATTTATCGCAATTGCCATTAACCTCAAGGTCCTCAACTAGTTTCTCTTTCAGAATTTTCTCCAGCACCTTGCACACTACAGATGTTAAACTAACAGGCCTGTAGTTACCCGGATCACTTTTTTTCCCTTTCTTGAAAATAGGAACCACATTAGCTATTCTCCAGTCTAACGGGACCACCCCCGAGTTTACAGATTCATTAAATATTATCGCTAATGGGCCTGCTATTTCCTGTGCCAATTCCTTCAATATTCTCGGATGAAGATCGTCCGGTCCTCCCGACTTAGCCCCATTAAGGTGTTCAAGTTTTGTTTCTACCTCGGATACGGTAATCCCCCATCCTGTATGCCCCTCTGTCACGGTGCTAGTATCCCTAATACCTTCATTAGCCTCAGTTGAAAAATGTTGCATACTGATTTCTCCTCTCTCTCCTCAGACCTGCAGACAGTGCTGCCACAGAGCCACATATGTTATGAAGGTTGCATTGTGTTTTATTTAGGCCTTGGAAAATGTGAAAGCTTGTTATGAAAGAATTAGGTATCCTCTGTTAATAGATTGTAGGCCTGTTCCTGTTCTCACTGAAGTTAATGGAAATAGTTTTCATCTGCTTCTGTGGGAACAGGATCAGCCCATATGGCTGTCACAGGGGAAAGCAACATCTCTCTGTATATAACAACTGAAATTAACTTTTTGTCACTTTGATAAAAAAATCTTTGGTATGACACTCAGTAATGAAGTGAGATTTCAAATCACTGGGTAAATAAGGAAAAAAAGGAAGTATTATGATTAATAATAAAGCATTCAGCACCAGATCAGATAACTTACAAGTCAATGTTTATATAAAGTAATGTATTCTCGTATGTGTTCAGTAAACTATATTTTTGACATAGAATTTGCACTTGTACATGTATATTTCAGGGAGAACACATATGGATAGTTTTGGATGGTCCTGTGGATGCGATATGGATTGAAAATCTGAACTCTGTTCTAGATGATAACAAGACCCTTACTTTGGCTAATGGAGATCGTATTCCAATGTCCCCAAACTGCAAGATTGTTTTTGAGCCCCATAACATTGACAATGCTTCCCCAGCAACAGTATCTCGTAATGGGATGGTCTTCATGAGTTCCTCAGTGTTAGATTGGAGGCCCATTTTAAAGGCTTGGCTGCAAACTTTGCCTGCTACTCATTCTGATGTCCTATGGAACAGCTTTAACAGTGTATTTCAGGTATTAAGGCCAATACTTGCTACAAAGAAAAATGAATTCCAATCTGCTTATTTAACACGTCTGGATAAATTAGCATTATTTTTCCTACATTCTACTTCAGTTGTTTATCCCATTTATTTAATAAAATAAAGAACTAACATGAAGGATAATCACAAGGCATAATGCAGACAAAGAAAGGGCCTATAACAATAGCTAACATAATTTAAATTAAACGATATTAGGTGGCTAATATGGCCACTAATTTGAGTGGTGGGAGGGCTTTTCCTTTGTTTTTATTTTTTTAATCTGTTGGCTGTTTGGAGGTAAATTGTTATCTCCATTTTATACTGCTGGCTGGCAGAATTAATTTATGCTGCTTGGTGACTAATATTGTTTTTGATATTTTAATTATCACTAGAGTGCTCTGAAGGTTCTAAATGGGCTTTTTTGTTTCTGTTATATTTAAATAAATAAGAAAAAAATCAGGCCAAAGTCATCCTTATTGAAGCTCTGTTAACTTCAGTTACAGCAGGGGTGTATTTGATCCATGAAGTCTATATTCTGTAGGACCATGATCTTTTAAGTTAAGACTTGTGTGCATGATATTTTTGACATAGTGTCAAGTATCAGGGGGTAGCCATGTTAGTCTGTATCCACAAAGACAACGAGGAGTCTGGTGGCACCTTAAAGACTAACAGATTTATTTGGGCATAAGCTTTCGTGGGTAAAAAACCTCACTTCTTCAGATGCAGAAGAACCACCATCTGAAGACCATCTGAAGAAGTGAGGTTCTTTACCCATGAAAGCTTATGCCCAAATAAATCTGTTAGTCTTAAGGTGCCACCGGACTCCTTGTTTT
>NC_048299.1:113642386-113695111 GCF_013100865.1 Trachemys scripta elegans
TATTGGGAGCATAAGCTTTCGTGGGTAAGAACCTCACTTCTTCAGATGCAAGACTTGCATCTGAAGAAGTGAGGTTCTTACCCACGAAAGCTTATGCTCCCAATATTTCTGTTAGTCTCAAAGGTGCCACAGGACCCTCTATTGCTTTTGAATTTATTTGAATGCCTTCAGCAAATAATTCTTGGTTTGCAGATTGTTTGCAGATGATTCACTGTAAATATGCAATATCCATGCTGTGTTGGCTAGCTGCTTACATCACATGATGGTGTTTCTGTCCCTTGCCTGGATGATGAGCTTAACTAACACACACAGTGGGAACGGCAGACTTACAATATAGAATGAAATTTAAAATTCATTTCTGACAAATGCTAAAATTTAAAATGTTTTTTTCTCAAGTTTTTATGCTAATAAAGCTCGAGTGCTCAAATGTTCATAGATATTGAATATGAAAAGGCCACAAACCCAGTTGACTCACAAATTGTTTTTGAATTTGAACAAATATTCACAGACAATTCCAGTTGTCATAATCTTCCTTGGTCAGTAGGTTTGTGACCATGACTTGAGGCCTGGAGAATAGGGGTATAAAGGGGATGAGGAACTGTGCATATTATATGGGCCTCAGCAGAGACACAGAGGAACAGCTAGTCAAACTTTTTATAGTGAACAATTTATTCAACAAATATAGCCCTTTTTTCTGTCAGTGAATTGTCTAAGAAGAAATTGTAATTTTTACACATTTGTTCATTGTTCAAAATTGCTCAACACATAGATTTTACCAACATCTTGAATTACAGATCACCGGTGATCTGTTTGCAGTGAGCAGTCAGTCAATTATTTGATGTTCAGGATATTTGAGATCTGTGACTGATCACCAAAGTCATATGACATTTGTTTTGCTCGTTGATTGACTGACCAAATTGTTATCAACTGCTCCACTTTCATCTGAATTAATTTAATGACTCACAAAACTAATTTCATTTTCTAATTCAAATAATATTGGTTAGTAGCCTGAAATTTTCTTCTTGTAAACATTCATTTGAATAAAATTTCACTCATATGAATGCTCATGAGAAGCAAACAAAATAAGGGGTGCATGTCTCTGAATTGGAATAAAATGTCTGTAAATACTTTCCCCCACTATTTACCCCACTCTCCACAGAGGGAACAGTACCCCAGGAGAAAAAAATAAGTGTATTTATGAACTATTAGAACTCCAAATTTGCTAAATATAAAACAAAAAGGCTAAAGATATCCATTACCTCAGTTGTCTTTGGAAGAAGAGGGAAAGGGGTTACTTTGCTTTTAAAGTTTTTTGTTTAAAGAACTCTTCTCACCCTTCATCTTCTTCCATTCTCTTTTTCCTCCTTCCTATCCTCCCTCATTTCCTTTCTCTTCTTCCCCCCATTTCCCTTCATTACCTTGTACTCATGCTTGTGAACAGGACAAATTTCTCAAAAAGAACAAAAAGAGGGAGACAAAATCAGGGGAAGAGGGAGGAGAGGAGTGAGGGGCCAAGAATTGCAGCTGTTTTTAGCGAGGCCTTTCATTCCATGGTTGGCTGAGCTATCCTGACTGCACTTCATTCCTCGTTATTGTGGCTTTGAAGATTTCCGGAGAAGTTGATATCCCACACATAAGTAATTTATGAGCTGATCATCATCCTAATCTTGTTTTACTTTCATATGTTAACTGTGTTCTAAATATCACGAATGAATTTCTGTCTTTAGTGCAAAATTAATTTTGAAGTTGATTTAAAAATTCAGTGTTCATTTAATACCACGGGGATAATTATTAAAGAACTATTTCAGTGTTTCTTAAGTAGTTACTTGAACATGGATCTAACATTCTTTTGTAGATGTTACCAACTCCAGCTAAATTTCATTACATCTTTAATTTACGAGATCTCAGTCGTATTTGGCAAGGAATTCTTACAGTTTCTGCTGAAGTCTGCCAGAACACCAGTGTTTTGGCTGCTCTCTTCCAGCATGAATGCAGTCGTGTTATTGCAGATAGGTTCATCAACCAAAATGACAAAGGCTGGTTTGAAGATATGATGAGAAAGGTAAGATGAATGATGTTCAGTATTCACTTTGAAGGAGGCTTACGAAAAACATAACTGATGATGGTAATATACCATGTTTTTTTGTAGATTGCGTCTGAGGATCATTGTCAAGACTTACTAGGAAATGACCACAAAGAATTATACTTTGTGGATTTTTTGCGTGATGCCCCAGAGGCCACTGGGGATGAACCTGACGAGGTAGAGCTAGAAGCTCCTAAAATTTATGAGTCTATTCCTTCCTTTGATAACTTGGCTGAAAGATTACAGATGTTCATGCAGCAGTACAATGAAACCATCAGAGGAACACATATGGACTTAGTATTTTTCAAGGTATTTGTTTCTCTGATTGACAGTAAAAATAGTTATTACTGAAAGTGCCCCAATATACAGCCCTTCCTTTGTAGATTTCTCTTTATTTAATGATGCATGGATTTTATATGGTCCTGCCAAGATTGTCATTGAAGTTTGACCAAACCTGCCAATTCTACGTTCTGTGAAGAACTCCTGTATCTCTTACAAACAAGCCATATAGGATGCTGTTTATGCCACCAGGCTTTGCTGCTGCCACTGTTCACACCAGTTATTCAGTCACTTTCCAACTCCCAGTCTTTTCCTTCTTCCTGCCTTGAAACTCCAAAACAAAAGCTTGTTGCATACGCTGAGAGCATCCCCTCACTAATTTTCCCCACCCTCCTACCCATTGAGGCTATCCCCTCCTAAAAGATCCCTTGATCCCTTTTTCTTCACAGATACTTCTTTCTGTCTGGGTGTGGTGGACTTACAGACCAGTTTTTGATTGTATCAGCTCACCATACTGACCATCCTGTCCTTTGTCATGTCCACTGCAAGGGATGGGCCTGTTCCCTGCGGCTGAGTGCATGGTTTTGAACTGAATTCAAGTGTGATCGGATTAACAGAAAGGCTTGTTTTATTTATTGTGGTCACTGTTCAGGGCATAAATAACATGCTTAATAGCATATGAATACAGTGCTCTTTTACTTTTCCTATTTAGACAAGCTGCTGTTTAGAGAGGTTGTAAATATCTCTCCTCAGAGACCAGTCTTTAGGAGCCTCAGTAGGCTTCCTTCCTGCCCCTCCTCTACCCTCAGAGTCACAGGTCCTCTTAGCTCCCCTGAGAGCAGGCACTGTGTATGGCATGCTCTTGTGTGAACATGAAATAGGGATGCTCTTTCAGGGCCAGATCTGCTGCCGATTGAAGTAAATGGGAGCCTTTCCATTGATTTCATAGGGCATTGGATTGGGCCCTGAGTGGACACCAGGTGAGGATCTGGCCCCAAATGAAGGCAGTCACTAACTGATGAGTTTCTACATGAAGATGATAGACGATTTTTTTTGGTCTTTACATCATTTTAACAATGTTTTCCTTATGCAGGATGCAATGATCCATTTGGTTAAAATATCCCGAATTATCCGTACTCCGCAGGGAAACGCCTTGTTGGTTGGAGTGGGTGGATCTGGAAAACAGAGCTTGACCAGATTAGCATCATATATTGCTGGATATCAGAGTTTTCAGATTACTCTAACAAGGTAACACAATGCAATATACATAGAGGTTGATATATTGGTTCCTTAATCTGCTATATAAATTAACCATTCACAATTAATTTCAAATAGTACAAAGCCTTTCAAGCATTTCAGCCCTAATTGTAAACTACATTTTTCAGCCAAAAGTGCACATTGAGGTGCACATTTGGCAGATGGCAGAACTGGGTAGATGTTCTGCTGCCTTAATAATACACGGAGATACAGTAAAAACTTTTGGCACAAAGTCTTTCTTCTTCCTTTAGGTGATTCTGGCCCACAGTGTTCCCCTATAAAATCCTATTTAAATCCTGCTTCAAAAATCTCTCACTTTAAAATGACCAGACTGAATACTTCATTAGGTCTCTCTGTGCAGTATCACTTGTAAATAAACACTTTGAGTGAAAATCTTGCAACTGAAAAGGGATATACCCAAGGGAAAGGGAAAAAAGACATGTCAAGCCCCTCTAACCTCTCAGAGAGGTAGAAAAAAGAGAGAGAGCAGGAGAGAGATGGGGTAGGCTAAAAGAAAGAGAGAAAGCACAGAAATAGGTTCAAGACAGCACAGAATTTAGTTCTATATCTGTGGGATTCCACTCATATCCATGTACTGAATAAAATATTTCAGAAACTTTCAGGAATGGATAAATGTTGTGGTGATCAATATAACACAAATTACTGTAATAACCGTAGTCACTAAGTGTAGACTAAACTGATGGATTGCTTCAGGTGCCCTGCAGTGGCAGCACTGGGAATAGCTATAGGGCAATGTTAATATTGTGAGGGAACTGCCGCAGAACTTAGAAACGTTTTCTGGGTAATTGATTTAACTTTGAATCAGAGGTTTGTTATGAAGTGCTTAAGAATTAGTTATGTGGATATTACAAGTATTATTTATTACTTTTAGAAGGCACATTAGAAACAAAATGATCATTTCAAAGATGAACTGATAAAGGAAAGGGGAAAATATTAATTTCAACTTCCATTGGTTAAAGATACACTGGATAAAAATACCAGTTTATTAACTATTGACCTGATATTGAACCATCTGAATTAAACAGCAAAATGACCATTGGCTTCATATGGACAACATGTTTACATATTTGATTTGTGAACAAGCTGAGTCACTCCTCTGTTGTCAACAGAGCACACAGACCCTGAGTTACTGTCCAGACTCACCCCTTTTTGGGGTTTGGCATAATTGTTAATTCGAAATGAATAACGCAACATAAACCTCAGCCTAAGCTTCCACTTTAAGCTTGGATGTTCCTAGGGCTTTCCTTTAAGGATCCTCTTGGTTCTCACTCTCAGTTGCCCTAAAAGACAATCTCACATTCTTTATATCTTGGTTAGAAGTAATTGGACCCATTCTCCAGTATGACTCAGCAGTAATTACTCTGAATCTTAATGAAGAACTTTAGCACCTGAGTCTTAGTGACTCATCAATGCAGTCCCACATTCCTAGACAGGGTCTTAGTCTTGCCACCCTATTAAATGATGTAACTGCATTAATTTCAGTGAAGTTGCCCAGTGTCTGCCAGTGTTCAATTTGTCCAAATGGTGTAAGAAAACCTAACATAATGCAATAGATTGTGTTTGTGAAAGGAGATGTTGTAAATGAATTTCATATTTATACATTTTTACCTAACTAAAGTAAGCCAGAAAATATTAAATTGTTTCCTGAAATGATCTATTTATTTTGTTTTATCCATCTTTAATTCTTTCTTACTTTAGAACATATGGCATTAATAACCTTATGGATGATCTGAAAACTCTGTACCGCACTGCTGGACAGAAAGGACAGGGTATTACCTTTATATTCACAGACAATGAAATCAGAGATGAGTCTTTTCTTGAGTACATGAACAATGTTTTGGCTTCAGGTGAGGTTTCCAATCTTTTTGCACGTGATGAAATAGATGAAATAACACAAGACCTGATATCTGTGATGAAGAAAGAGTACCCAAGACGTTCTCCCAGTAGTGAAAATCTCTATGACTATTTTCTTACCCGAGTTCGCAACAATTTGCACGTGGTTCTTTGTTTTTCTCCTGTTGGGGAAAAATTCAGAACTCGTGCACTAAAGTTTCCAGGTTTAATTTCAGGATGTACTATGGACTGGTTCCAGCGCTGGCCTAAAGATGCTCTAGTAGCTGTTGCACAGCATTTTTTAGCTTCCTACAAAATTGAATGCACAGATGAAGTAAAACAAAGTGTTGTTAACACTATGGGAACATTTCAAGATCTCGTAGCTGAAAAATGCGTCGAGTACTTTGAACGATACAGGCGTCAAACATTTGTGACTCCAAAGTCTTATCTGTCATTCATCAGCGGCTACAAAACCATTTACAGAGAGAAATTTGCTGGTGTGGGAAATTTGTCTGACCGCATGAAAACAGGTACAATATACTTTTTTTAGAAAGAGATATGTATATATATATATAAGAATAAAGAGGTTGCATTCCTTCTCTAAATGCAAAAGTCAACTCACCCTTAACTATAGAGTCCAGAGTCACAACTGGTGCCTCCATTTTATATTTTGTGTGTATGTGTGTGTGTGTGTGTGTGTAATAATTCCTTTGTGGTACAAGAATTAGTTTTATGTACAACTCTAAAATTGACATATTTAATTTTTAAATGTAATAAGTAGCAAAGGTTTTTTGGGGTAAAAGGGAGAGGTTTGGTGGTTGGAGAGGACATGAGAATATGAGAGCAGAGGTGATGAGAAAGGGGATATGGAAGGCAGAAGGATGGAGGAGGAGTCAGTGAATGATCAATAGCTTAGGAAAGAGGGTCTGGAGAAGCCCCCAGCACTGCCATTTTGCTCACTCCTACTGCCCTTTGTGCTTCCTGGTGGTTCTGCTGCATTTTGGTTTGTCTGTGGTTGTGGGTGTGGGCAAGATTTCGCCCTATAGGATAGATCAGTGTAAGTTTCCAATCCTGCTCATTGCTGTGGATAAAAAACGGAGTGGGACCAGAATTGGTCCAAAATGAATTGTATATAACACTCCACTCTTAGATCTTGCACAGCTTGACATATCCTTTAGATCTCTCAAAATGCTGAACATGTCAGAGACAATTATTATTTCTAAAACTCTTTTGTACTGGATGAGGAATTAATGGTTTTGATACCATTAAAACCTATGTTGCAAAATTAACATTTTATGGAACGGTAGTATACCATTAATAGTTACTCTTTTATACAAAGAATCTGAGTCACAGCATTTCAAAAAATTACTCTGTTTGTATAGATTTAAATTAAGTGAGCTCATTTCCATCAGCAAGGCAGCTACCATAATTGGTTTTCAGTTATGTTGTACAGTGCGCTTACAAAACACTTGAAATTTTCACTTAATTAACTTTGTATGTTTTGTAGACTACAAGTGAATTGTAAATTGATATTAATTAATAGATTAAAAAAACCTTTGTTCACTTTAAGTTAAAACTGCTACTGTGGATGTATTCCAAGAAATGGTACTGCTAAAAAAACCCAAAAACAAATTATGCATTTAAAAGTACTGAAATTAACAACCAAAGGAAGGTAGGTAAATATTCAAATACATTCACAATTAATAGTCAATTAAATAAATATACTCAAGTAAAATTTCCAAAACCAAGCTCAACTCTTCCCGAAGTTCCTGATCAGCAGCATTCATCCTAAAAATCTGCACCTATCCATTCTACCGCCATAGTAATTTCTAATATGGGCTACAAACTCTCACAAATAATCACCCAAAGGTTTACAGACCCAACCACAGACCATCCTCCAGTTTACTCACCAATTATTAGCCAGAAACCCACATGCAGACCAGAGACTCTCCTATCCCGTGCATGCAGCAAACCACTGTGATCAAAATGAGAAACACCACGTTTCCTCAGTTCACTATTATTGCACAATGAGGCAGAAAACCCAATCTACTTTATCTACCCTTTCTGTACAGACTGGAAATCTCTTTACAGCTTTCCTATCCACCATCTTCTCATGACTGAGTTCCCACCACTCAGATAAAGACCACAGGCCAGCTCTTTAGTTGATATAAATCTGCCTAGCTCCATAGAGGTCAGTGGAGATATGCTGATTTACAATAGCTCAGGACTTGTACTCACACAACAACCTTCAGTCAGCCCATGCAGCCTGCAGACCTCAGAGTTGTGTATTCATTAGATCCATCAAGCACATTACTTAGTTACCACAGAGGAGAGTAGGGAATCAGCCCATTGGCAGAATGTACCACATTTTCTTATGTAGTCAATGATTTCACCAATTTCTGAAGTAGGAGGGTGGCTAGGGGCTTGATCCTGCAGTGTGCTGAGCCCCCTCAGCTGCCAGGGTAATCAGCTGGAGAAGAGGGGTTCAGAACCTCACAAGAATATTCAGCACCTTAAATAACGCTGAGCACCTTGCAGAATTGAGCTGTACAAACATACCCCTGTAGATGGCTGGTGGATGGCTACACAAATGCAGAATTGTCCTTGTTTGGAGAGAATGCAAAGTAATGGTTTAGATACGTCCATTTCTATGTGAGGTTTTTTTATACATGATTTTTTTGGTCTGTTTTTCTCATTGTTTGTTAAAAATACGGAGCCAGTCCAGAGCTCAGGAGCATACTGTCTGTCTCTAGCTCCCCCCACATCCCCAGATTTCCATGTAATGCTGAGCTTAGAAGCTCAACATGGTCTGCTGATCTCCTGAGCTCCCAACATCTCCAGGCCTCTCTGCTTTGCCCTGTTCTATGGAGTTTAGGAGCAATCTAACGAATTCCTGTTTCTCCTGGTCTCAAATGGATTTATAAAGTGCCTGTCAGGTCTTATAAAGTTTATAAAACTGCACACCACTGTCTGTTACAGCTGTCCCCCTGCTGTTCTGTTTGTGCTGTGTGGCCGCCCCTCCCTCCCGGCTATGGAACTAACCAAAGTCACAACCTGGCCCTGTTCATGAAAATGGCTTGTGCAGACTGACTGGAGCCATTGCTCTGCTCAAGGGGCGGGGGAGTTGGGGGGCTTTTTGCTCCTTTGTCTGGCTTCTTTGTTCAGGACCTGGCTCGGTGTAGGATGCTCTGCCCAGGTATGCAAGACCTAAAGTGGCCACATAGCTAAGCATACGAGTCATACCTGTGGCTCAGAACATGCTCAGGTATGCCTCTGCCTTCTCTCCTCCCCTGTATCAAGAGGAGCCAATCAAAGTTACTGGCGGGAAACTGCCTGAATTTGCCCTTAAAAACAGACATTTTCTGATCAGCCCCCCGGAGAAGGTCCTTGCTTTGCCACCTGGTCTGATCAGCTAGGGGTCTTTGGGGGGGGCCCTCTTCCCGCTCTCGTTTGTTTTTGAGCATACCCCCGTTTTTAAACTCCCCTCCCACGAACAATGAATCTGTGCCTGGAGATCTCCTGATTATTGTAAGCGAATCGAGTCCTCTCAGTGTCCTCTGATGTTGAAACTGCTGTTCCTGCTGCTGCTTTGGGGATTGGTAAGGAAAAACCTCTTGCACACTGCCCTTGTTTTACCTGCTGGCTTTCTTTCCCCCAGCAGGCAGACACAATCTAACTCCTTGGTCTGTATCTGTAATCTGTTTCTTGCTCCGCAGCGCCTTTGCTGCTAGAAATAAGCCTGTGCCTTCCTGGAGTGTATCTTGGGCTGCCAGCTTGCAGCCACCCCACTGCTTGCAGCCACCACTAGTTAATCCCCCTTCCCCCTCCCCCCCTTGGAGCTGTATCCTGGGCACACACCAGTCTGCCTTCTGGAACTACCCCTAATATAAGGTGCACCCATTAGGTTAGATTTAGCTTTTAGTCTAGATAAGTTGTAATTTCATTTTGCATAGCTGTGGTTAAGTTAGGTTTAGGAAATTGCTTGCATTGTACTCAGTAAGTTAGGTTTAAAGAATTGTTGCATTGTGTTTTGTTACTTGCTAATTTGTGTAGTCTTGGTTAAGTTAAATCATAGATAAGATTTTACTGTGTTCTGTATAATTGTCTCTCTGCTGTTTAAACTTGCAGCCTGTCTGCTTTCTCTCTCTCTTTCTCTCTGCTGTTTAAACTTGCAGCCTGTCTGCTTTCTGTGTCTCCCTGAGTTTAAATCTCCCTCTGCCTTTGGCCTCTGCTCCACCACGGGCTCCTCTTCCCCCATCCTCCAACCTCACTTCTCTACCACTTTCTTTCTCTCTCTCTTTTAATCCCTTCCCCCACGTGCTCACCCCGTTCCCACTGCTGCCAAACCTCAATTGTATTACTGAAGTCTAGCATAAAACCCCATTGGTTACCCCTTTTCTCTCTAACACACCTCACATTTTACATTTACACCACTGTGACACATTTTTTACCTAAAGTTGTTGGTTATTTAGCACATTTTACCCATACTGTTAGTTGGTTATATGCTGCTGTGACACACTCTTTACATAGAAATTGTTAGCTACCTGTTACATTTATACTTCAGTGTTAATTGGTTACCAACTGTATTTTACCCCACTGTATTGTACCCCACTGTATTGTACCCCACTATTGAAACCCCCTATCCTATTTACTAAAAGAAACCCCTCCCCAATTGTCTACCTTAACAAACCCCATACCCCTCACTATTGAATTTTCCCTGTTTTTGCATTTTCTTAATAAAGTTTATTTTGCACCCCACTAGTGCAGTAGTTGTCCCCCAAGATCCCCTACCTGCTGGCAGGGACAACCACAATACTAAATTTTAACGATTTTTAAAAATCTCGCTTCATATTTCTGTGCTAATATTAAATTAAATGGCTGTTATCCTGAATTAGTACCATTGTGTAATGTGGTGTGGTAGTTTTAAGGAATTAAAAACATGCATAAAAAGAAAATAAATATTTAAAATTAGTCATCCAAATCCATATTTAGGAACCTGAGTAAGTGACCCTGGAGCATGATTCTGATGTCCCTTACTCCAGCGAAAATCAGAAGTAACTCTAGGGAAATAAATGAAGTTACACAGGTGTAAAACAAGTTTACAATAAGTGAGATCAGATTTCAGGTCACTTACTCATGTTCCTAAATATGGATTTGGATGACTGATTGTAGGCACCGAAGTTTGAACATTTAGGCTTACATCTCACTTTTACCTGCTGCATAAATATACTGTCATAATTTGATTTAAACAGGTCTTGCAAAACTCATGGAAGCTGAGATTTCAGTAAACCAGCTCTCCAAAGAACTGGCAGTGAAAGAGAGAGACTTGGCTGTTGCTTCTAAAAGAGCTGATGGCGTTTTACTGGACGTGACTATGAAAGCCCAAGCTGCTGAAAAGGTGAAAATGCAGGTCCAAAAGGTGAAAGACAAAGCCCATGCCATTGTGGATGAAATTGCCATTGATAAAGCAGCAGCTGAGGAGAAGCTTGAAGCTGCAAGACCAGCCCTGGAGGAAGCAGAGGCAGCACTGCAGGTCAGAATTGAATTGATCCCATGACAATGCATACAGATAATGAGAGTAATGATCATTATGTGTGGAACCTAGAGCATTTAATTATGTTTGTCCATCTTCAGCATGGCAAATCAGAATGCTGAAAATGCATAAACTGACAGGTTCTAGTTGCCGTATTAATTGTGAGTGAGATACAAGGTCTGGAAACTGCAGTTGAATCAGCTGGACACCTTTCACTAAACACAATCACATACTACCCTTTGGGTTAGATTGAACCTAGCTAGGCAAAGGTGCCCTGGGGTGAAGATTTAAAAGGATGTTTCCTCAACTTTCACTCCTAAACAGAGGCCAGGTGCAATCTCAGATTTATTCTTCTGACTGGCAAAGTCCACAGGACTCTGGCACTGGACTGCTAACCCCTGTACAGAAACCCTAAAGGCCGGGCAGGGAGCAGAGGAGTAAAGGTGGGTAATGCTTCTCCCACTATCAAGCAGCAGAGTTGGGCTCCAGAGGGGAGTGCACAGTATAGAAGATGCTGCTTTTGTGTGCATTCCCTCAGCACACTTTGGCCTGATTCTTCAATATGTTGCGCTATGTGTAGGCTGCTAGGTCAATGTAAAGTGAGTCATACCCATTCTACACTTCTGAAGTGATTCTCCTCCTGTACAAAGTAGGTGCAGTGACAGTTACGTTGGCTGCCTCTGTGTGCTGAGGTATAAATTCAAAAAGGGAGGCAGAGAGCCCCCAAGGGACATAATGTGCAAAAATGTACACTGCACTGATTCTCTGGCTAGTGTCTAGTTAAAGCAGGTATACGTGGTGGGTGTAATCTAGAGCAGCCACAAGTCTGCTCTTATCACAAGTGCAAAGCTGGTGGACAGGGACCCTGCTCAATAACAACACCTGGCAGTGCCATTCTTTTTGTCTGCGCTCTGCTGACGTCCCCTAGTGAGACATGTCTCTTTTCATATTCCCTATCCTGTATTCCCATTTTGTATAAGATTGATACCTGGCATACAGTCCATGGAAATAGCAATCTGTTTTCCTGTGTGTATGGTAGGGAGAGTGTCAGATAGTCGAGGGGATGGCTAAGGCTGGAGCAGGAACAGGCATAAACTGGGGCAGGAGCAAGCCGAGGCTGGGGGAGTCTGTCAGAACTACCAGGCAGTTGGGAATCTCCCAGCAAGGTAGCAACATTGAGGAGACTGGAGTGTCTGCTTCCATTAGGAATTTGTATATCTGCCTGTGGATTGGCTGGGCCTTTGTTGATTGGCATGTCCCTGTCATAGGACCTGCAGGCAGTTGCCTCTGATGACTCACCAGCTCAGGCTCAGGGATGACTCATTACAGAGAGTTGCCCACAGGCAGCAGCAGCGTGTTTGTGTAGACTCAGCATGTAAAAGTCACTCAGGACAAGAGCTAATTGGGAACTTTCCTCTGGAATGATTTGCTGATGGAAAATGCAGTTTCTGCAAAAATCAAAAATTTTGAAAATTTAGATTTTGTAAAAAAAATTTGATCTTCCACCTGGTTCAACCTGAATTGGAATATTTCATTGTGCCGAACTGACCTGAAATGTGGTAAGATTCACTAATCCAGGGGTTACAATGCTCCAGCAAGCAACTGCGGCAGACAAGAGAATGAACAGAAGGGAATAGGGATGTCAGCTGGAAGGCCCACTCCTTTAGCTCCTCCCCTTGCACAAAGGTTGTCTTATCTTCACTTGTGCACATAGGTGCTGGAACTAAGGGTGCTGGGGGTGCTGCTGCACCCACTGGCTTGAAGTGGTTTCCATTATATACAGGGTTCATTGTTTGGTTCAATGACTCTCAGCAACCCCACTATACAAATTGTTTCAGCACCTATGCTTGTGCATTTATGAAGTTAATACTATTGGAGAATCATTACACCAGAACTGCTTGCAAAACTGCAGCTGCAGTGTTCATTTTATAGATACAACTTTGAAACAAGTCAATTGTGTCTACCTGAGGCACAGGACTTCTGGGAGGTGCCACCAGTGTATAGCACCTCATCATTACCTCCACTATCCATCCTGGGTAGTGGCCAAGCCACAATCTTGCCCTTTATGTTGAGATGTAAAAGGCTAAAAAGATACACTACATTTTGAATTTTAGTTAGATTACATTGGATTTGAAGAGACATTGGTCCTTGATGGAGACATTCATTAATTCTCATGCACTTCAGTTTGCAAAGGATAGATGCTTAAATAAGAGGATCGTTTTCTTTTGTAATTTTTCAGACTATTAAACCAGTTGACATTGCTACTGTTCGCAAACTGGGTAAGCCTCCTCACTTGATAATGCGGATCATGGATTGTGTGCTACTTCTGTTCCAAAGAAAAATTGATTCTGT
Source organism: Trachemys scripta elegans (assembly GCF_013100865.1). Classification (NCBI taxonomy): domain Eukaryota; kingdom Metazoa; phylum Chordata; order Testudines; family Emydidae; genus Trachemys; species Trachemys scripta. The sequence continues at coordinate 113,655,745 of NC_048299.1, forward strand.
GACAGCTGACCCAGAACGAACATGTGTGAAGCCATCATGGACTGAAGCTCTGAAGCTAATGAATAATTCAGGATTTCTCAGCATGCTGCTTACGTTCCAGAAGGTAACAAATAAATTACATCATCATCCCTCATAACAACCCCTATAGATCCACATGAGCATGCCCTTTGTGTTTATATTATGTATAATTCATAGTAGCTGTAGTTCAAACATTGGCCTGATTAAAGCTGTTTGGGGCTTTTTATAGTTCATAGCTTTTTTGTGCTTTTTATATTTGTACAGGACTTACAGTCAGTCATGTAAGTAAGCTCATTTCTTTTTCATTGATCTTTATTTTTGTCGTCCTTTCTGCCGAAGAGAACTGGATGGCTCAGGAGCCTAGCAAGAGGCTGGTAGGCACAAATGTCCCAAGCAGTGGGTCAAATCCTGAAATACTCACTCTGGTTTGATTCAGTTCTTACTCAGGCAAGCTCCTATACTTTAATGGGACTTTGCCTAAAAAAGAATGGATTGAAATTTGAGTAAGAATAGCTGGAACTGGACTACTATGTTTGGAACAGGCCACAACATCCTACCATTCATCTCCTTATGTTACCAGGCCTGTTTGCATACATGCATGTAAGGTCTTGTCTACATTAGAGAAATTTACCATTCTAAGAACTGTTGGGTCATCCTAAAAGCTTGTGAAATGCTTCACATTCGCAACAAAGGTGTTCCAAATGGTCTGCATATATTCCAGGAACCATTCTGATTATACTTCCTTTCAGCAAGTATAAGAACTGGTTCACTCTTAACTGTTAAATTTTGAACTATTTTAGTGCCAATGTGGATAGAGGTTTCTGGTGTCCTAGCACAAATCATTCACACATAGTCCTTCCATGATTGTGCTGCAGCGCACCAATCACTGCTCAGATGCCTGCACTTGATTTTCTGCATTCCACTGCACAGAGGTCAACTTGACTGGAAGCCACTTACTCATAAAAATATCTCTGCCCACACTACGGAGCTCTGCTTTGTGAGCTATTTCAAGAGCAGACAACTTCTACTAGCAACAGATCTGCAACAGCTTTTTCTCATCTCACAACAATGTGAAACACTTAGAGGAGAGGAAAGCGATCAGGAACAGTCAGCATGGATTCACCAAGGGGAAGTCGTGCCTGACTAACCTAATTGCCTTCTATGATGAGATAACTGGCTCTGTGGATGAGGGGAAAGCAGTGGATGTGTTATTCCTTGACTTTAGCAAAGCTTTTGATACGGTCTCCCACAGTATTCTTGCCGCCAAGTTAAAGAAGTATGGGCTGGATGAATGGACTGTAAGGTGGATAGAAAGCTGGCTAGATCGTCGGGCTCAACGGGTAGTGATCAATGGCTCCATGTCTAGTTGGCAGCCGGTTTCAAGCGGAGAGCCACAAGGGTCGGTCCTGGGGCTGGTTTTGTTTAATATCTTTATTAATGATCTGGAGGCTGCTGTGGACTGCATTCTCAGCAAGTTTGCAGATGACACTAAATTAGGAGGCATGGTAGATACACTAGAGGGTAGGGATCGGATACAGAGGGACCTAGACAAATTAGAGGATTGGGCCAAAAAAAACCTGATGAGGTTCAACAAGGACAAGTGCAGAGTCCTGCACTTAGGACGGAATACTCCCATGCACTGCTACAGACTAGGGACCGAATGGCTAGGTAGCAGTTCTGCTGAAAAGGACCTAGGGGTCACAGTGGACGAGAAGCTGGATATGAGTCAACAGTGTGCTCTTGTTGCCAAGAAGGCTAACGGCATTTTGGGCTGTATAAGTAGGGGCATTGCCAAGAGATCGAGGTATGTGATCGTTCCCCTTTATTCGACATCGGTGAGGCCTCATCTGGAATACTGTGTCCAGTTTTGGGCCCCACACTACAAGAAGGATGTGGAAAAATTGGAAAGAGTCCAGCGGAGGGCAGCAAAAATGATTAGGGGTCTGGAGCACATGACTTATGAGGAGAGGCTGAGGGAACTGGAATTGTTTAGTCTCCAGAAGAGAAGAATGAGGGGGGATTTGATAGCAGCCTTCAACTACCTGAAGGGGCGTTCCAAAGAGGATGGAGCTCGGCTGTTCTCAGTGGTGGCAGATGACAGAACAAGGAGCAATGGTCTCAAGTTGCAGTGGGGGAGGTCCAGGTTGGATATTAGGAAACACTATTTCACTAGGAGGGTGGTGAAGCACTGGAATGCGTTACCTAGGGAGGTGGTGGAGTCTCCTTCCTTGGAGGTTTTTAAGGCCCGGCTTGACAAAGCCCTGGCTGGGATGATTTAGTTGGGAATTGGTCCTGCTTTGAGCAGGGGGTTGGACTGGATGACCTCTTGAGGTCCCTTCCAGCCCTGATAGTCTATGATTCTAATGTCCCAAAGAAGACAGTTTATATGCATGCTCCCAGCTGGCCAGAGGCCAACACATGGGTCCTGATTGTAGTGTGAAGAGGAGATCCAGAAGCGGCATGGGAGAAAAAACACTCGGGTGTTTAACTGGATGTCTGAGTGATGTTTGGAGCTTGGTGTAAACCAGAGAAGCAGTTGATGACAGTAAAAAAAGACCCTGATGCTGTGGAGCCAGGCCTGGAGCTGTGGGGATCACAGAATCTATTTGAGGGGAACCAGGATCCTGACACAACTGGAGACTTTGTAGACCTGAACAGGTTTTAACCATGGTTTCTGAAATGGTGCTAAATACACTTTATCCTTATCTGCATATCAAGTTAAATTAATTTCAGCACTGGTTCAGATGCACACTTGGTGGATGCCTGTTGTCAATAATGGGTAATTTTTGTAGTGCATGGAGTCTCCACTTTCCTTTCATCTTCAGTAGTGGTGGTCATTCCCTCCTGAGGCATATTGGCAGCATGAGGAAACTTCAACTGCACCTGTTCAGCCACATCTTGTCATGGACCAGGAGGTAGGTGGTCAGGCCTAGTGGTTAGAACAGTGGCGGTGAGAGCCAGAGTCAAGAACCAGGAGGCAAGTCAAGGGCCAGAGACAGTGTCAGAGGGCTGGGACAGGGTGAAGGCAGGACTGGAGCATGGCTGGAAACAAGGCAGGAGCAGAGCTGGGAGTAAGTCCGGAATGAGGCAGATGCAAGAGAGAGCACAATTGTGGGTGAGTGCATTGAGCAGTTGCTGTCCAAGTGCTACTGCTGGTCTTAACAGCAATCTTGGCAATGGGACTCAGTCAGTCAGGTGATCTGGTTAATCAGGGCTGCAGTTAGCCAGTTGATCCCAGTTACATATCCTCATTCCTGACACCTCTGTAGGCAGTCAGTTCCTAGAATTCTTCATCTGGTATCTTTCCCAAACCCTATAATCACTAAAAGTAAAAACAAGAAGAAAATGAGATTAAAGACAATGAGGCCTGATTATGCACTCCTCTCTCAAGTGAAACTCCTAATGAGTTGTCCTGTTTGTCCCTTATTAATACTGTATATGTTCCGAATAGGATGACCAGATAGCAAGTGTGAAAAATCAGGATGGGGTGGGGGGTAATAGGAACCTATATAAGAAAAAGACCCAAAAATCAGGACAGTCCCTATAAAATTGAGACATCTGGTCACCCTAGTTCCGAGTGGTAGTTCTCAATGCATTTAACTTTACTCCAAGGAATCAGAACAACTTCCATCAGAATGTCTAAATTCTTGTTGTAAATGATACTGGCAAATGGAATGAAAAACACTGGAAAACGTCTTCCATTTTTTATTGTGATTTTCTTGCCTTCCTCTTTCCTTACACTGAATTTCTGTGTTAGTGTATATAGTGGTGGGCTAACCTCGTAAGTTTTGAGTTTTGAATTGGTTACAATGCTACATCTGAACTATTTGATGTAAATTGTACTTTTTGAGAGATTTCCCTTATCACCTGGCTTTTCAGGGCCAGGAATGTCACTTCAGGTCCCAGACGGATTTTAGACATGCATCTATTAAAAAGCAAAATTATTAACTGCATTTTTCAAACCTCTAAATAGAGATTTAGACTGGTTCTTATTCCACCTATGCTAGTTTGCTAAACCCAAAAATTGAATAGGAAGAAATAAAATCTAGATATATTTCAAACATCCAAATTTCAGCAAACTTTCCTTGTTATAATGTAACTAAACCTAATTTCATCTATTTTCATGACTGTCTTTGTAACCATTACATTAGCTAGTGATCTGTCAGGAGCCAGGCAGACATTTCTGTCAAGTACCTTCAGAACAGAGATCTATTACTTTGATGCTATGAATAGGAGGATGATTTTTAGACTCATTAAAATAAACATTGTAATAAATTGTCCATAAAATAAAGTTTGATACATTTAATACTTCCTCCATTAAACAGTCATCCCTACCACATATATGCCTTACCAGTACATATTATGTTGTTTAAGGGGCTAGTTTCAGTTTTTTCCATTATTTAAATAATTATATAAGGACCACGATCATCATTTCTTTATTGATTTACCTTTTAATGTTCGCTATAATTTGTGAGAAAAATTGAGATTAAAATAATTAAATGGAAAGTTGAAACAAATTCCGTTTAAAATTTAGGATCAACATCAGTATTATCAGCAATCCTTGTAGAGCCAAATAAGGCTTTTGAGATTAAATCCTTTGATGGTACAGATGGGGCCATGTTGCAGTGGGGGCTTCAGGAGGAATTCTGGCTAACTGTGGGGAGAAGCAACTCCACTACCCATAATAAGGATGAAAGGGTGCAGCCTGCACTTCCCTCAACACTGGTAGGTTTGCTAGTAAGGGTGACGAGGGGCTGTGGCTATAGTCCTGTCCTCACCCATCGTTCCCTGCTCCTTTGGGGAGGCTTGCGTCAGCCAAGAAGAGTGCATTCGCTCCCCAATCAGATTGTAGCTGGCCTTTGCACAGGTGCAAAGCATGAGGAAAGCTCCTTGCATTCTTCCCTCCTCCTGATGCATCCAGATTGAACCAGGAGTGACTTGGTCTATTTGCTTTAATTGTTTGTGTTCTGCTTTCAAATTCAGACTGCTCTGCAAAATCTGGTAGATTGCTAATTTTTTTCAACACACTCTGAGCACTGAATACAGGGAAAAGTTCAAAAAGAAAATTAAGACCATAAATGGATTGCTTTAAAACTGGTGTTAAATTATTGAAGTCATATGGATATAAATTCTCCATCATCTTTCTAGCAAAACTTTGACTAACTTTATCCTATATAAGTACAACCTAGATTTTTTTTTAAAAGTGTAGAGTACCATATTCCAATACTGAGTGAAATATAAACCCAAATACAATACTCTGGGTGCAATAGTAATATAAATGATTATTATTAATAATAATTAATAGATATATTTAATATATACTGGTAGGTTTCAGGAGAGAAGCATAAGAATGAATTTGTGTGCTTGGGAAGTACACTTAGTGCAATTCGAGAGAGATCTGGAGAATTGAAAAGAGGACCAGCAATTAAGTGACAAACTGATAGGAAAAGTGTACACTGCATATATTTGCTCCTGCCTACTCTGTGATTTGGAAATGGTGGGTCTTATGGAGATCTAAGAAAAGGAGATACAGATAGTTGAAAATAATAAACTGAAGAGAATGGCAGACAAGCAGAGTGTAGACAGTGTGTGCCTGGAAGAAATTAGGGGGAAGATGAACTTGGGACTCTCAGTGATAGAGAGGCTAGAGAGTGCACACTTGAGGTGGGTTGGACATGTGATAAGACTGGAAGAAACCAGCAAAGAAAGAATGGGAGGAAGATGGCAGCGAGAAAAGACATGGAAGACTGAGAGTAAAATGGAAAGACTCTGTCAAGAGAAGTTTGAAGAGAATACAATGGCACTCCCGAGACCTGTGAATCTGTGCCATGGACTGCAGGAGTCGTGAAGAACTGTGGGCACCTCCTGCCCCATGTAAATGGGAGAAGGAGTTGAGAAGTGAAATGATTTAATATATAATGGTAAATCACTTTTTAAGAAAAAACATTTTTGAAGAACAATATTATTTTACAGTGATATTGTAAAAATAAGTATAATTAGGCACACTGTAAAGTGATTATTATTTTGGTAAGAATCATGTCCTCATACTGTATGTTTGCCTGAAAATTAATTGGTCACAATCACGTAATTTAATTTATAATTTAACTTTATCTTTAGATTTCTTGCAAATAAAATCCTCTAATTACAGTTTTTTGGCTTTACAATGTGTTTTACTTTTACATGCATGATAAGATGATGTATTGTGTTTCGTGTGTGTGTTTATATATATAAATGTATATATTTCTTTTTTGTTAAATAGGATTCAATTACAGGAGAGATTGCTGAACTGCTACAGCCTTATTTAGACATGGAAGATTATAATCTGGAGACTGCTAAAAAAGTTTGTGGGAATGTAGCAGGTCTATGTTCATGGACACAAGCAATGGCATACTTCTACAGTATTAATAAAGAAGTCCTTCCCCTTAAGGTATTTCATATATTTATTTTCCACTAGTGAGAGATGGGTTAAATGCTAAAACACATGGATTAAAAATAACTTCTCATCACAGTTGAAATAACTAAACTATTATTTACTTAGAAAGAAACTATGTTAAAAGAACATTAAGGTTGGAAAGTCAAGCATTTAAAAGTTGGGAAATGCCAGATTTAAGTTTGCTTGTGCAACTTTCATTCAACCTCTGATGCATATACGTTATAATATAGACTTTAACTGCATGATCACATACTATTGTTTTAGACAGGACCTTGCCTCATTCAGAGCCCAGCTTCTCCTTCTCCTTCACTCTGCCTGGGCTCCAGCATGAAAGAATATTGAAAATACAATGCAACAGTGGCTCCCTGCTGATGGGCAGGCCCCAAGTACAGAGGAGAAATGGGTACACTTTACCAGGGCCCAGTCCAAGGGAGGGGCTCAGCCAGAAGGCCACAAGCCATCACCGTGACAAAAAATATCTTTAATTAGTGTGTCTGTGTGGGCTGGGATGGAGGCCTGTGTTATGAGTCTCCCCTGGGCCTAGTGAAAGGTTGTTTGAGGCTTGCTGCTGGGAAGAGCAATTGCAAGGAAATTCCTGCTCAGCCTCCACAACCTTGGGATGGAGCATCTTCTGTTCAGTTCACATATAGAAGCAGTGAGGAGCTGGAGCAAATGGGATCTTTGGAGAATTTTAGAATTTAGAAACTCTAACAAATCTCTCCTGAGCGTATGTGAGATTTTTCTAAGGCTTATTTGGGCAAACGTGGGTGGTTTTTCACTTTGATAGAAGATACATTCCTGATACTAGGATGCCTTTGTGACTAATTTCAAGTCCCTGCTCCAAAGTATGGAGATGCTAGAGCAGGGGTCAGCAACCTTTCAGAAGTAGTGTGCCGAGTCTTCATTTATTCACTCTGATTTAAGGTTTCTCGTGCCAGTAATACATTGTAACATTTTTAGCAGGTCTCTTTCTATAAGTCTGTAATATATAACTAAACTATTGTTGTATGAAAGGAAATAAGGTTTTTAAAATGTTTAAGAAGCTTCATTTAAAATTAAATTAAAATGCAGAGCCCCCCGGACCAGTGGCTAGGACCCAGGCAGTGTGAGTGCCACTGAAAATCAGCTTGCGTGCCGCCTTTGGCACACGTGCTATAGGTTGTCTACCCCGTACTAGAGCTTCTCAACACAAAGTTTGAAATAATTTTTTACAATGAGGAAAAAAGTTTCCCTCATCTCTTCTGAACTGTTTTTGATTAAAAATAAAATAATAATCAGCCTGAACAGTGAAAGTTTGGCAAAGTTATAAGCCAAACAGGTTAATATAACAAAGTGATGGTAACCTTAACTATAGGGGTCACTAGCTGGACTTCCTATAATCCTAAAGTTATGGCTGTGAGCAGGCAGTATGCTGTTGGCTTTCTTTTTGTTGAACATGTTGCACAGTGTTGATATTTAACAGGAATCCCAGGAGCTGTTGGGGAGGTCATGGGAGTTGCCTTTGCATCTTTCCTTTGCATCTTTGGATCCTCCTTTTGAATTCTTTGGAGGAGGACACAGTGCACTGCAGTGGGTTGCTGGTCCTGAGTCAGCTCTTGGGAAACAGACTGTTGGCAAGACAGAGTTAAAGTGTACTGTGCCTGACCACCGGCAGATGTGCAGGTTGGGGGTGATGAACCAGGGGATGCCAAGGACAACAATTGAATCTGGTACAGGAATTAGTCCAAACTGGAAAATTTCTTGGTGGCCTCAAATGGCAGTTAACTGTAGGGGAACCATCCGGTGGGTGACCAGTCCCAATGCAAGGAGTGAACCATTTATGGACTCCACTAACTTGGGGGAGTCCTTGCACTGGGTGGGGATGTTGTGTGGTTGGTCAAGCTCCAGGTCTATGAAATTGCCTGAGGGCAAACAAGTCCACTAATGCCTCTAGGTTAGTATCAGGCATCACAGAGTACCAGAGCCTGAGAGGGAGTTGGAAATATGTTGGATCCTGATTGGCCATCACCAGGGTACTGGCAGACACGAGTTGGTGTGGGCTGCTGTGGAGACAAAAGGATGCCAGCCCAGCCTGAACCCCCTATCGAGGCTGGTGCTTGATGTTTTCATGACCAGGGCGCAGATTGGACTTTGGCAGGGCTGCTTGATGCAAAGTGTTCTAGTTCCCTGCTGTATAGGCATAGGCTGATGCCCAGCATTGATTCTTCTCCATGTTGAGAGGCAGGGCCGGGCCTCCTCGACTTGCATGGGTTTGGGCAATAAGGAAGGGATTGGTGATGGGAGAAGGGCTGAACCAGTTAGGGCTGGCAGGAGCCAAGAGGACCATCTTTTTTCTTGACAGTGTTTGGTCAAGCGATTGTCAATCTTGATGCAGAGGTCAGCTAAGGCTTCCGGAATGGACAGAGATTCCACCCATGCCAGTTCATCTTTAATATAGTTGATTAAGGTGAGCCAGAAATGATAACACTGGACAGCCTCATTCCACTTGGTCTCTTCTACCAAACATCAGAACTCCACTACATATTTAGCAACTGGCCAGTGTTCCTACTACAACACTTGAAGTGTGGTTTTGGCCATACGCTTGTGACTTGGGTCATTGAAGATCATCACCATAGCTTGAACCAAGTCCTCAAATTGTCCCAGAAGCAGGCTTGATTATTCTAGGAGTGGAAATGCCCAAGCCAGGGCCTCCCTGGGAAGCAGGATGATAATCAATCCTTCTCGGGCTTGGTCAGTAGGGTATGATTGTGGGCAGAGAAGAATTATGACCTGACACTGAATTGCCATGGAACTTGTCAGGTAGGGGGACCTTGAGCCCAGGAGGAGCAGGGGTCACAGCTGAAGGTGGCACGGCTTGAGCTTACAGGGCTGCATTCTGTGCCTGCAGGACAGCAATCTGCGCTTGCAAGGTCTTGTAGGGCTCCCACTATCTCTGTCAGAGAGATATTGACCTTTATCGAATCCATGCTTGCCCTGTCAGTCCTAGTTCTCTTATTGTTTGTGCTTGGCTACTCACACTGTCAGTGACCAGGACATGGACAGTCATGCCCAGTGGTTAGAGCAGAAGTTGGTAGCCAGGAGTCACAAACCAGAGTCAGAGCTGGAGTCAGAGGCCAGGCACCAGAGCCAAGGGTCGGAGTTCAAATCAGAAGTCAGAAATCAGAGCTAAGGGTCATAATCAGAGTCAGAGGTCAGATTCCAGAGCTAAAAGTAAGGAATTGCAGCCAAGGGTCAGGACTGGTTTCCCTGGAGTGAGATAAGACTGGGTCCAAGGCAGGAACAGGAGTGAGAACAAGCAGGCACAAGAACTATCCCAGCTATGGGCTAATGTTTTGAGCAGCTGCTGAACTGCTGTGTTGAAGAGCCAGTCTGCTGACTCTTCTAACCAGCCAGGTGACGTAGCCAATCAGGCAGCCCACTTCAGGCCAGCTGCACTGGTTAGTTTGACTGGAGATTGATTCAGCTGCAGTTCCTACTTCCAAACTGACTCTGCAGCAGGCCCTGAAACCTAAGCTCCCTCTTCCAGTTGATTTATTTAGTTCTTTTCTCCCAAAGACCTGCCTCTTCATGTTGGGTTAGCTTTCAGCTCCAAATACCCCATTCTATGGGGGGCCATCTCTCTCTCAAGTCTTCTCTCTGTCTCACACACCTCGCCTTTAGGTGTCACGGTGTGTATTTTTCCTTGTTTTTCTCCACTATAAAATAACTGCCATCACCGGCCTGGTATCTATGATCTGCTGAATGTCAGCAGATGCAGTGACAACAGTTACTGAAGTTCTTGTTGACATTGCTGTTCCTCTGAGGTTGAATTCATGGAACAATATACTTTTCCTTTGTTGACATAAATCAGATTTTTTTCTTCTAATTCTCTGTTGACAGAGCAGTGTCTTTTAGGGCCCACCAGACTTCATGCTGTATTTTTTACCACTCTTGACCAGGACCAGCTCTAGACCATATGGTGCTCCAGGCGAGGAGCATCTTCAGCGATTTCCCCCCCCCCAATTTATTAAACTTTTGAAAACCTTATTTTTTATTGCATTTGTAGTCCATTTCATGACTTTGATGCACAATTTGCATGCATGATTTATCCCTATAAGATGATAAATTTGCATGCTAGAATCTGTATTTATTCATGCCATATATAAGCAAATAAAAATGGTTTCCTCTAAGTTTATAGAAACCTTTTAATTTTAAGAATAACTGAAATGTACTAACGTCAACAAATTGAACTGAGCACTAACCTTTGGTGGACCAGTATTAAATAGTGTTGCAGTAGATGACAGCCTTAGAATGTTAACTCTAGTCCTTTAGTTCAAAAGGTTGCTTTTCTCACCTTTGCCCTTGCAAACTGTCAGAGTGTTACAGAGATCCAAAGACTGACCAATGGCATTTTGAAGTGATAAAATAGCCATCATCGATCAAAGATACGTTTTAATGAGCCTGAGGTTCAAAAAGCTGCACTTACCACTGGCGACTGTGACCGGCAGCGTGAACAGAATCCTCAAAGTTATCCACAGATTAGGAAAAGTGTCTGTCAGCTCTGCATCATGAATGAATTGGAGAAGAGAGTGCTTCCTGTGTTGCAGAATGTGACAGATGTTGTCCAATTTGACATAGAGGTCTTTATCATTGATGTCTGAACATTCCCCATGTGTCAGCGTCCAGTGAAGGTCTGTACAATTGTCCAAGAGTGTTTTCCTGTCCGCTGGCAGCTTACTAAGGTAATACAAACCCCTCCCCTCCCCAGGTCTTTTCATGCTGCTTCATTTGTCCAAACCTTCCTTCTATGGACACTCAAGCAGTGTCAAAGAATGAGCAAAAAAACTCCCTCTTGAATTTTTCTTCCGAGCTTCCTATCACTTCATCTCTGCCTTCGTAACCAAACTGTTTCTTCTTCTGATGAATACGAGTTTCCTTGAAGACAGGCTCAACTCCTAAATTTTCCGCCATTTCTTTGGCAGCAGTGATAGCATCTTCAAATCCGTTGTCTCTGTAGGCCACAAAGAAATCAAGGCAGCTTCTCATCAAAGTAGTAGTGGTCGTTATATCCATCAACTGAGTTTGTAATGCCTTGCTTACAATGTTTATTTGGTACAGGATATCGTGCCAAAGCACAATTGAGACCTGATGTTTGAAGTCAGTGATCTGGTTTGGTAGGCTTTGCACCTTGTGTCGGACTCTGGCCTTGGCTTTACTTGACTGTGCCAGTTCCATCAGTAATGGTCCACAGCTTCTTTATGAACACTCAGTGTAGGTGCTCATGAATGACATTGTGGTATTTCCCAAGGAGCTCTACCAAACCAAGGAAATTACCATTATTTCAGTGAACAATATATCCAATGAGCTCTGGATGTGGCAACTGCGCTGCTTGGCTCCTGAGCCCCAGGGCTGGGGGCATGATGACCGTGCTGCCTAGACACCCAGAGTCCTGGAGCTGGGGGTGTGGCAGCTGCACTGCCCAGCCACCCACAGGACCGGGGCTGGGGTGCTGTGGCCGCGCCGCCCAAGGGCTGTGGGAGCTGAGGCTGTAGCGCAACAGGGCTGGGTCCTCGCCCCCTGGCCATCCGGCACTGGGGTCAGGAGGTGCTTTGGGCTCCTGTGGGGGAGAGGGGATAGAAGGAGAGGAGGAGGGCCTCAGGCGCAAGGGGAGGAGCCAAGCCTTAGCCTCCCCAGGCAGCTGGGTCACCGACCTCCCATGTTTGCAAGGAAGAGAGTAATTGAGATCAGACACTTGAGCATGTTCCTCGAAATGTTGGGTTTCTACAGTAATAATGTGTTGGTTTTCTGCGTCTGTGCATTTATTTAGCTTGAGCCTAGATTCGACCTCCATCCATTTGGAGTAGGGCATAAAATGGCCAGGTGACTTTTCATGTTGCTTCAGAGCATCAGCTAAGTTATGCCAGTAATTGTACCCAGAAAACACAAGCGACAATTTGGCATTCTTGTCAAATATTTTGCAACAAAAACAGAACACGTTGTCAGTTGATTCTGCGTAAACTAGCCAGCACCCTGAGCTTGGCACCCCCCAAGCGTGGCACCCCAGGCAGTTGTCTGGATCACCTGCCACTAAATCCAGCCCTACTCTTGGGATAAAATCTCAAGACATGCACTTGGCTTTTCTTTTTCACAAGGATTTCACTAACTAAAGCAAGGACAATTCACTGGATTTCAAGCATCTTATAATTAGAATTAAGGACATTTTCTTAGCAGAGCCTTGTGTTACAAACCAGTGCTTGTTTAAACCGTTTACAGAGTCATCCTAATGGTGTCAATGTTCTATTTGTTTATTGGCTTGGGCAAGGTGGGAGATGTTTGCCTAAGTGAGACCTTTTATGAGATATATATGGGTAATAAAGCTTTTGACAGAAAATGCATGACCACTTCAGAACTCTTGTAACAAAAGGAGTATAGAGTTAAGTTACATGCTGATTAAACCAGATGCTCATTAAATTCCAAAATAACCAGTTCAGCTGGAAACAATCTTTATTTATAAATGTGATTACTAAGCAGGGTTTTCTTTAATTGCTCCCTGATTTTTTTACAATTATGTATATATTGGAATAAACTTTTCATAATTCATTGAATAAACATCAGTTTTGTCTGGTAGGAATGCACCAGTCATGAGCTCAGATTTCAGCGATTAAATATTAGTAATTAAGAATTAAACAGTTAGGTGAAGCATGGTGATTGGATTTTAGCTCCCAGAAGAGCAAAAATGCATGCTTAGTGCAAGTGGTATATTGTGCTTCCTTTTACTTTTATCCCAGAAGTAATTGGGAGGAAAATCAGTAGTTTCCATAATTAGCTATTCATAATTCAAAAGTCACAGTTGTCATTTGTTCTTGCCCTGAGAAGAAATTACAAAAGTTTGAGTCTTGGGTATAATACTGAACCGATTGCCTAATGTCCCTAGCGTACAGCTGTTTCATGATGGTCTTCGAGTGCATTGCCAATTTTGAACTGTTGAAAATGAAGATGCATTGTATGATTAACTGATCAGCCCGAAATTACTATCTAATCCAAGCAGTTTAATATTACACCAAGCCACTTAATGTTGTGATTTCTTACCAGCAATAACTGTAATTGAAAAAAGAAACTATATTCAAATTTTGTGGTTTCAAAGTGCTGTATTAAAATAATACCCCGGTACTGTACAGTACATACCACACTATAGTAGTATGGAATGAATGCTATGAGTTAGAACTGTCAGATAATTGGGATTTTTCACTCTAAATTATTTGTAGGCAAATCTAGCGCTGCAGGAAGCAAGGCTAGCAGTTGCCCAAACAGAATTAAATAATGCACAGAACCAGCTTGATGAGAAACAGAGGGAATTGGACCAAGTACAAGCCATGTATAATGCTGCCATGCAAGAGAAACAGACTTTACTGGATGATGCTGAGGCATGCAGACGGAAGATGAATAATGCCACAGACCTAATTGAAGGATTAGGTGGAGAAAAGGTATTGATGCAGCTGAGCAGAGATCCGGCAAAAATTAATTGCTTTGAGCACAATCCATAGCAACAATCAATAGTGCCAAATAAATTGACAGAGAAAAAGTGACATCTATATACTGTAGTGTGAATGTTGTTGTGTTTTGCTTATATATATGTAAAATTCTTGGTTGAGCTGTGTGTATATAACAAAGTTATAATAGCCTGTTGAGTTAATATGGCTCTTTTGTATGCACATTTAGATCATGATTCTGCAATTCATGTTGGGCTAAGGGTTTGGTTCAAGCACTGCGTGCAATACTGGCAAAACTCCCTTTAACTTCAATAGGATCATGAAATAGGTCTTTAATTAAACATTTGAATTAAATATTACGAAAAGAATTGTTCTTTTTTATATATACCCAAGAATAGTTGTTCAAAGTATTGACTACTTCCCTGCAAAACTTTTTCAGTTGCAAGTCTGTGAGTTGACAAACATGTTAACCAATAGGGAATAATTTTCATTTGTCAATATCCCATGGGCAAGACAGCATCGGGTCACAGACGTTGTTATAGTTTTCACCCAGTAGAACAATAAGACCTGGCAGTATTTCAGATCTTTAAAATACTTTGTTTTCCATTCAGAATGCATATCTGAAGATAGACTATGAGTTGCATTGCCTTTACGAAATTGTGTGTGCTTCCAGTAAATACTGAATATATGTTTTGAACCCAAAAACACATTAGGGTTGGAAATTTTGACCATGTCGTGGAGTGACCATTGCCCCATGTGCTTTGAGCTTGAAGTTGCCTTTTCTTGTCAGGGTGAGGGAACTGCTTTGATGGCCCGGCTTCAGAGGCTAATGGAACCTGAACCTTTCCAGAGGACTCTGAAGGAGGATACTGTTCATCTCTGTTGATCATTTGGTAGCACCTTATAATAATTGTTTGGGTGAAATCCTGGCCTCAGTGAAGTCAATGAGAGTTTTGCCATTGATTCCAGTGGGCCCAGGATTTCACCGTGTCTCTTTCAGTTTGATGGGTTGGCTCCTTGGTGCCGTCTTCCCTAGGTTCTTCACAAGTTACCCTGTTTATGGAGGACTTGTGACCGCTGAAGCAGAAACAGGGATAGCTGGACCAGTGGTGGTGCAAGACTTGATCTAATTGATTCAATCATCAAGTATATGCTGTGCAGGAACTATAAAGACATTTTTTGCTTCCACCATTGCATCCACAAAGTCTCGAAGTTTGAGGAGAAAAAGCTGTCATTTTTTTTTATTGTGTTTTAAATATATATGAAAAGTGTTGAAAGCTTTGGCTACATATTTTTAAGCCAATACATAAACTGAAAGAGCAAATCTGAACGTGTGTCTGTAATTCAGTATGGTGAGTTTTCATGGGTCTTGACCTGTAAGATCTTTCCGGACCTGTGAGTCTGCTATACTTTCAGAGACCAACCGACAGCACGATAAGGGGATACACAGAGCCTGGTCCTGCCGTCTTCACTTGGACAAAACTGTTGCTGACTTTAATGAGAGTTTTGTTTAAGTAAAGATTGTAAGACCAGGCCCATAGTGCATACAAAACAAATGAGAATAGAAATTCATAACAGTAGGGGAATAATTAAAAAAAAATTATTTAGGAAACTTCTTATGCTTTCAGAATAGAATGTTTTAAGCCCAAAACACTCTTGGTTCAATTAGCAGTAAAAATATCCCAGGAAGAAAAAATAGATGCTTTGATTTGAACTTCAGTTGAATTTTGTGCCTATTTAACAAAGTTCTTTACAACATTTTAAAATTTAGATTCGTTGGACAGAAAGCAGCAAAAATTTTCAAAATCAAATTATTCGATTAGTGGGAAATGTTCTTCTAGCCACTGGATTTCTCTCTTACTCTGGCCCATTCAATCAGGAGTATAGGAACTTGCTGCTCCGGCTGTGGAAGACAGAAATGGACCGAAATAGGATTCCATATAGTGACGTAAGTATTCCTGCATTCTAGAAAAAGATACATTATTGTGCCCCACAGAGAAATACTGTTAAGAACATTTAATCCTTAACAGAGAAATAATTTGAAAAGATTTACAGGCTGTGAAGTTCCATCTCCTTCTTTTTAAAAAATAAAAATAAAAAAATTGGCAAATATGCTAATATAAAAAAATCTCATTCAAAAATCCTCTCTTTTTACTTCAGTACATCATAAATCCTGCACATACTGAATCACATGGTGGAGTTAGCAAATTCAACCAGGTTACTGTAATCTGAGAACCCCTTATGTTAATATTTCTGTAAATCACTTTAGCTATATACGGTATTTAGTGACAGTAAGATAATATTAAAAAAGAGCCTGCTCCTGCTCCCATTGAAGTCAGTGGTGGCAATTTTAGGCACCAGATCCCTGTCAGCATGTATAGGGTGACTGCCCCTAAAAACCAAAATATCCTTATTTCAAGGTGTGTCCACGTGAGTTTCACTAAAAGCAATGAGTACGTGTGCTTCAAGGACTTCCCCCTAAAAGGATTATCACACTCTTGCCAGAACTTTTCAGGAACTTCCCCACCCCTCTGTACTTGTCCTTTAACCCGCACTCCTCCTGTAGGAGAGGGAAGAGGCTTGTTTGGCTGAGGAGAGCAGAGGTTCCCTTCTCTCACTCTCCCAAGCACCTCTTCCTGTTGCCACCAAGACCATCCCTTTCTGTTGTTATCCACTATCCCTCCCACCAACATTAAACATCTGACAAAGTGGGTATTCACCCACAAAAGCTTACACTCCAATACATCTGTTAGTCTTTAAGGTGCCACAGGACTCTTTGTTGCATTAAACATCTGGTCAACCTAGAATCACTTATTTTGTTGTTATGATTCTGAAGTATAAAGCCATGAATATCAAGGATGGATTCAGATGAAAGCTCCTGTTATTTGTTTCATATTTCTGCCAGATTGTGTAATGAATACTTTAACCCACTGTTCTTACAGATTAAGTTGTCAAAGCAATTGACTCCTCACTTGCACAACAAAGTTTACTAGGATTTAGGGTTACTTAAGTATAACATTAGGATAATCGAGATTTGCTAGAAAATGTTCGTAAAATGGAACTAAACAGCTTTTCCGTTTCTCAGGCTTCATGCTTCATTTTTAATTTCCGTGTAGTTTGTTTGATTTTAAGTTTTAAAGTGACATGAAAATGTTCTTAAAACCAACTATAGTACAGAACGCTGTAGCTTTAGAATAGGGAAATGTTATTTCTACACTCACATACATTAGAAATTAGAAAGTAAGTGCAGCCATGTCCTAATCCTGTCCCTCAGCCTTGTCTACACATAGTTGCACCATTTTAACTAATTGTGTGATGTTAAGCTGATTTACTTAAACCAGTGGTTTTCAAACGGTGGGTTGTGACCCAGTACTGGGTCACAGAATGTAAGGCAATGGGTCACGGCGGCTCTGGTCAGCACCGTCGACCGGGCCGTTAAAAGTCCTGTGGGTGGTGCTGCCCAGCTAAGGTAGGCTAGTTCCTACCTGTTCTGACACCACGCTGCATCCTGGAAGTGGCCAGCAGTAGGTCTGGCTCCTAGGCGGAGGGGACACGGGGATCTGCGCGCTGCCCCCGCCATGAGCGTGGGGGGGGGGGGGGCGGTGCCTTCGGGTGAGAGCCATGCGGAACTGCTTGCGCGCTTCCATTTTGGAGCCGGACCTGCTTCTGGCTACTTCCAGGGCGCAGTGGGAAGCCTGCACCCCAACCCCACGCCCCAATCCCCTGCCCTAGCCCTGAGCCCCTGCCTCAAACCCAGAGCCTCTTCCTGTACCCCAAATCCCTCATCCTTGGCCCCATCCCAGAGCCTGCACCCTCAGCCCAGAGCCCTGACCCCCTCCTGCACCCCAATCCCCTGTCCCAGCCCTGAGCCCCCCAAACCCAGAGCCCCCTCCTGCACCCCAAACCTCTCATCCCTGGCCTCAGTCCAGAGCCTGCACCCCCAGCCCAGAGCCCCCTCCCATACTCTGAATCCCTCATTCCCGGCCCAACCCCACAGTCCCCACCCCCGCATGCCAACCCTCTGCCCCAGCCCTGAGCCCCTCCCACACCCCAAACCTCTCATCCTCAGCTCAGTTGAGTCGCGGGCATCAACAATTTTCTTCATCTGGTTCGCCAGAAAAAGTTTGA
This sequence comes from Trachemys scripta elegans, assembly GCF_013100865.1. Lineage (NCBI taxonomy): Eukaryota > Metazoa > Chordata > Testudines > Emydidae > Trachemys > Trachemys scripta. Next base: position 113,673,793 of record NC_048299.1, read on the forward strand.
AAACCACTGACTTAAACCAATGCAATTTCCTGTTCATGGACACACATCAGTTTGGCTTGTCTCTGTTTATAGGATTAAACTGACATAGATTATCCACACACAAGGTTGCATTGGTTGAACATCACACCTTTTGCTAAATCGCTGCAACTGTGTGTTTAGACAAGCCCCTTTCCTGCAGACATGGGGAACAGAGCCACTGTGGCTCCAGAGTTTAGGGCAGGCTGGGCAGCAGGAATCCATGAGTCCATACAGAGGTCTGCACCCCAAAGAACCCAGCTCCTGAAGCTCTTAGTGTGGCCATTTGTAGTGGGTCTTGTGGAGGTATGGATCGGGCCAGGGCTGACAGATCAGCTATTAGGTGGATCTTCCCCTCTTCTCCCCTGCTACCCGCATGAGGACATGCTAGGCTTGTAGTACCTGCTCCAGTCCTTAGGCTGTGCTAATAGTCTGGGAGCAGCTTCGCTCCTATTCCATGGCCTGGAAGAATGATTCCTCTCCACCCCTGTCGCATCCTGCCCACACTCTAGCCATGCCTATCCCAGAGAGCACTTTCTCCAAACACTCATTGTCAAAAGGTTCTTTTAGCCATATTTGCCTTTGGAACATTCCCCAAGCTTCTTACTCTCCAGGAGTGGGAACCTTGGAGTACAGTGTCCTTAGAGAAGGAGAAATTAGTGACCTGTAATTCTGTTTCTCTAGAGTTATTCTGACTACATTTTTACTCAGCCACCTTCCCTCAGAATTTGGGGAATTATCTTTCTTAAATTGTTTCTATACTGATCACTTATTTTGTTTCTTCACATTAGACATGCTGGACATAGACTGTCACAATTAGTATGAGGTGTCAAGACGTACTTGACTATTCTGCTTAGCTAGCTGTCCTTCAAAGACAAACAAAATTTCAATGAGTGTGTGTGCAATAGTCTTAAAATAATTTTTCAGTGAATTAAGTGCTCATGATAAGCTGCAGATGGAGAGCCCTGGACTTTCCCAACCAGGAAGAACACCGCTTTATAGTTAAAGCACAGGGCTCAGCATCAGAAGATCTCACTTCTCTGCCTTGCTCTGCCACAGACTAACAGTGCGAGGGTGCCCAAGTCACTTAGGCACCCATTTTCAAATTGGGATTTGTAAACTTATACAGCTGACCCCATAGCTAGGCAAGTGGTCTGAGTTTCAAATTGCTGAGCACTCCAAACTTCTTACTGAAGTCTAAGAGCTGCAGATGCTTGGAACCTCTAAATGTCAGGTAATCGAAAAGTCTAAATATAGATTTAGGTGTGTAATTTTAAGTATCCACCTTTGCAAATGTAACTATTAACTAGAGCTGTCGATTAATCCCAGTTAAATCATGCGATTAACTGAAAAAAATTAATTGCACTGTTAAACAATAGAATACCAATTAAATTTATTAAATATTTTTGGATGTTTTTCTACATTTTCAAATATATTGATTTCTATTACAGCACAGAATACGAAGTGTACAGTGCTCACTTTATATTATTATTTTTTATTACATATATTTAAACTGTAAAAAATGATAAACAAAAGAAATAGTATTTTTCAATTCACCTCATAAGTACTGTAGTGCAATCTTTTTATCGTGAAAGTGTAACTTACAAATGTAGATTTTTTTTGTTACATAACTGAACTCAAAAACAAAACAATGTAAAACTTTAGAGCCTACAAGTCTTCTCAGCCCTACTTCTTGTTCAGCCAATTACTAAGACAGACAAGTTTGTTTACATTTATGGGAGATACTTCTGAGTGCTTCTTATTTACAATGTCACCTGACAGTGAGAACAGGTGTTCACATGGCACTTTTGTAGCTGGCGTTGCAAGGTATTTATGTGCCAGATATGTTAAACATTTATATGCCCCTTCATGCTTCGGCCACCATTCCAGAGAACATGCTGATGATGTTCTTTAAAAAAATAATGTGTTATTAAATTTATGACTGAACTCCTTGAGGGAGAATTGTACGTCTCCTGTTCTGTTTTACCCACATTCTGCCATATATTTCATGTTCTAGCAGTCTCAGATAATGACCCAGTACATGTTCGTTTTAAGAACACTTTCACAGCAGATTTGACAAAACGCAAAGAAGGTACCACTGTGAGGTTTCTAAGGATAGATACAGCCCTCGACCCAAGGTTTAAGAATCTGAAGTGCCTTCCAAAATATGAGAGAGACGAGGTGTGGAGAATGCTTTCAGATGTCTTAAAAGAGCAACACTCCGATGCAGAAACTACAGAACCTGAACCAAAAAAGAAAATCAACCTTCTGCTGGTGGCATTTGACTCAGGTGATGAAAATGAACATGCGTCGGTCCGCACTGCTTTGGATCGTTATCAAGCAGAACCCGTCATCAGCATGGACGCATGTCCTCTGGAATGGTGGTTGAAGCATGAAGGGACATATGAATCTTTAGTGCATCTGGCACATAAATATCTTGCGATGCTGGCTACAACAGTGTCATGTGAACACCTGTTCTCACTTTCAGGTGACATTGTAAATAAGACCTGGGCAGCATTATCTCCTGCAAATTGTAACCAAGCTTGTTTGTCTGAGCAATTGGCTGAAGTAGGACTGAGTGGACTTGTAGTCTCTAAAGTTTTACATTGTTCTATTTTTGCATGCAGTTATTTTTTGTACATAATTCTACATTTGTAAGTTTAAATTTCATAATAAAGAGATTGCACTACTGTACTTCTATTAGGTGAATTGAAATATATTATTTCTTTTGTTTTTTACAGTGCAAATATTTGAAATAAAAAATAAATATGAAGTGAGCGCTGTATTCTGTGTTGTAATTGAAATCAATATATTTGAAAATGTAGAAAACATCTAAAAATATTCAAGTAAATGTTATTCTATTGTTTAACAGTGCAATTAATCGCAAATAATTTTTTAATTGCGCAATTAATCATGATTAATTTTTTTAATTGCTAGACAGCCCTACTATTAACTTCTTTGTGCCTCACTTTTCCCAGCTTGAAGTGAAATTATTAAAGTTTTGACATGGTCAGTCTGAAGGTGTCAAAGGAATGCAAATAGAACTAGCCATTAGGTCTTGCAGCCACCAGTGTTGCTAAAACTCTCATGATTTTATGACAAGTCTTGCAATTTTTGGTGTTTTTCTTAAAGCTCCATCCTCTAGAGTCATCTGCTTTTGTAAGACTCTCAGCTTACATTTAAGAAAGAAACATATTTCTAACCCTAGAAAGCTTGAAAATATGAATGAAAATGTGAAAAGCCTCCAAAACAGAAGGCAAATAAAAGAACTCAAACTATATTATTTTTAAAATGTCTGGATTTTTGGAGGCCTGACTCATAATTTCTGAGCTCTTGGGGTTGGCAATAGCAAGCCTAGCTCTGACCCCCTCTAAATTGGGGAGACGTAGGTCGTCGAAGCTAATCAGACTACTTACAGTACATAAAGTTAAGCATGGGAGTAAATCTTTGCAGAATCATGCCTTAAAAGAGAATGAAAGCTGGGGAAAGCCTTGACATTTTAACAGTAAGTTTCTAATCCTTTTCTTTGAAAATGTAAATTAATTGCTATGATTTGGAGTTTGTGGGATATTCACTTCCCCCCTTTCGGATCCATTGGAGGGCATGATATGAATTTACAGTTGGACTGGGCAGTGCTTCGCAGGATGAAGCTGAAGACAAAGGCTGCCTGCAGCAGATGTGGCTATAAAGTGGCTGCTTGTAGCTGAGCTAGCAAAAAGGAGAGTAGCTCGTGAACTTGTGGACTGAGAACAGAACTGGGAGCAAGATGCTCCTGCAGTTTAATCCTGGCTCTGACACTGACTCCCTCTGTGGAAGCAGTCAGGTCACTTAGCCTTGTTGTCTTCGGGTGCATTTACTTTTCAAAATAAACAAAAACATGGCAGCGAGTCTCAGAGTCCCGGTCAATTTTTGCGGGGCTCATGCTATGGGGCTAAAAATAGCAGTGTAGGCATTCCCATTCAAGCTGAAGCCCAAGCTCTAAAACCCAGCGAGGTGAAGTATGTTTGCTTTTTCAGAAACTTTAGCTTCCAACTAAGCATTTTTAATAATAGCATGCTAACAGATTATAATTTAATCTTTTATATTAGGATCTTAACCTCATCAGTATGCTTGTTGACAATGCTACAATTGGAGAATGGAGCCTCCAGGGTCTTCCAAATGATGACCTTTCAATTCAGAATGGCATCATTGTCACAAAGGCATCTCGATATCCTTTGCTGATTGACCCACAAGGTCAAGGAAAGAGCTGGATTAAGAATAAGGAAAAAAATAATGAACTCCAGGTACATTCTCTGTTTAAAGCATTTTTCATCTTTGTGTCATGTTAGATCATTGCTAATAGCATAATAACCAGTACAAGTTAATTATACAATACCATATTTTGGCTGTGCACTATGGTAATTGGAATCAAGTCTTCATTTTATATTCTGTCCGTGGTGAAAAAATGTAAAAAAATGTTGTAAAGATTACATATATGTTATGCCTTTATGTAAAAGGACGATATCCATGTGATAACTTGTATTTATCCTACACCTTTGACCATCTCACCCACACTCTAGTCACCAGTCGATCCTCTTTGGGATTTGGGACTTACTGTCACATTCCAGACCTCTGAGATCTTCAAATAGATGTTTTGTTCAGTCCACTTTCCACATTAATGTTCCCTTTCTGTTGCACACCTTTTCTCCTTATTCATTTTTCATGGGCTAATGCCCCTTCAGGAGCGGTCCAGTGGTGTTGCTGTTGGCTCCAAGTCTAAGCTCTGCCCTTCAACTCAAGCCACCAGATTTTTTGTCTCCAGAAGTATGACAAATTGGCCTTTTACTTTCTCCCAACTATTTTATCATCTTTGTTTTTATTCATTTTTGTGCAGTTGCAAGTTATAATCTTCCTCTTCCTCCTCCTCCTCCTTCCCTGTCTCAGGTAAATAGCAGTGTGGTGGTTTCAACCACTTGGATGTGCCACTGCCAGACTCTTCTGTCCCCACTTGGGCATGGCTGAGCTGTCCTGCAAACAACTGGCTTAAATGTAAGCAGTGCTCCCTACACAAGGCAGCACTTACAGGCTCTCTAGAGAGGGAATTATGTCCTGCCACTTCCCAGGGCGTGGTGCTTGGAGCCAGAGTGGCATGTCAGGTCCCTGCTCTGTCCTGTGGAGTCATGGCTTCAAAGCAGAAAAACCCACTGGGGGTTTCTGAGCTTTCAGGGAGAGAGCCTAAAGACAAGGAGGAAGCTATCTGGCCAGCTCAGCAGGTAAGTCCCCAACCGAGCTGGGCTGGGTCCTGAAAGGGACCCTCTGCTGCTCCTTGGGGAAAGTAGCAGGGCTCTTACCTAGCTCCCCGTCCAGGGAGGTAAGGGATGAGAAATCCCTTCCCATGATCAGAATGATCCTGACTGACTGAGGAAAGCCATGAGTGGTACTAGGTTGCACATATAGTATTTAACTGGGTGTTAGCTAGCCTGGGGGAGCAGGCCTTTCAGACTCCCCAAGTCAGTTAACAAGATTCTTCAACAACCAGTACCCTTCCTCTGTTGTATGGTCTGCAGTATTAATTTAGATAGAATATATGGGCTAGAAGTGTTAACATACCCACTCTGTCCAACATTAAACAGTGTTAAACGAGGTCTGGGGTTTGATATATGAAGACCTCAGCCTGCTTAATACCATGGCAAACACACCATTAAAAATCCTTTTAACCTTTTATTAAAGATAAAGAAAAGAAGGAAAAACAGTTTGAAATGTAAAGTACTCAATAAGGCTTTCATTTTAACAACATCGCTTGTTCTCTTTAGCTGGAGAGAGCTTTTAAAAGGAAAAAAAAAACCTTGTTTGACAGACTCGTAGATGGTAACAAAGATGGTAATAATTGTCCTTTTGGGGAAAAGAAAAGTTATCTGAGATTGGCTGTAGCTGTTGTTGCTGCTGCTGTTAAAGTTCAATCCCGTTTCATCCCAGGTATGTTTGGGAATCAGCTGGAGCCAGTAGAGATGGCAGTGTCATTTGGGTGCCTCTCTCTGGCCCAGTCTGATCAGAACATGTCTCAGGATTAGGATAATGCAAGTCCAGGTCCCAGTAGACAGTGCGGATGGCAGCCATGATGGTGAAACTCACTCCAGTAGCTATTTTTCTTTAAATCTTGCTTTAAGGATGCTGTCGTGGGTCTGGTACACCCTGTCACCCTTTGGGTTCAGGGTAGGGTGTTATAGCCCCATGGCTGAGTCCAAATGGCTACCCTTAGCCCCAGGGCAGTATGACCCAAGGGCCAGTGTCAGTGAGGCTGCCCTCTTAAATGGGGCAGTGTGCCCTAGAGACCAGAGTCAATATGGCTGCCCACTTGTCAGGGCTGTGTGGCCTAGCAGCCAGGGGGAAAGTGGGCTGCCACCCAGAGCTGGCAGCCAGGGTGGGGACCGGGCCCTCCATAGTCCACTGGGTCCCAACCCAGGGCCCTGTCAGCATCAAGTGGATTCGCCACAAGATCAGTGGGGATCCATCTGAAACACACTGCCTTTGTCCCTGTTCCACAACTGGATCAATGTCTAGTTCCCCTGGGTTACTTCCTACCCTCTTTTCCAATGTTGCTGTCCACAGATCTCCTGGGCATCTGGGGTCATCAGCTTGTGAAGCTCCCAACAACTCCGTCCTCTCTTGGGCTTCCACGGGCAGCCGAGTACCTGCCTGGCTCTCGATGCACTTTGCCTCGGCGATCTGGAGCTCCAGCAGCTGCTGGGAGGGAGCCTGTAATGTGTGTCCCCTCTCTTCGGTGGTCAGCCCTGACTGAGCTGGGCTGCTCTCTTTTATACTGAGCCTCCAGTTGGAGCATGCCCAGCAGTGGTGAGGAGGCGTGGCGTCCTCCATCCACAATATGGGGTTAACCCCTTCTTGTCCAGGGCAGTGCTGGTAACACCCTATCACAGACCCCAAAAGGAACTGGTAGGTGGAACAGACCATCCCCTCATTATTTTGTCCACCAATTAGGCCTAGTTTCTGACACACCAATTTTGGCTCACTGATTTCTGTTTCCACTTTTCGTATTTACCAAGCATGATCTTACCACATTCTGTGAGTTATATCAGGAGGCCTTTTTGTTTGGACTAATTTAGTCTTTCTGCCTCCTCTTTGTATGTTTTCCCATCAACATTATAGGTTATTGTGACATCTTATGAACGTTCACATACTTTTTACAGTTGAGCTCACAATTAGGCCCAGTTTGTGAGCCCAGTTATCAGAACAGGTCCCGAGGCCAGGATAAATAGTGTACTACCTCCCCACAGTAAACAGCAGGAGAAGTAGTACCACATTTGGATCACAAAAGAACCCAAACAAATCCATCCCTACAGGACTTTTTCAGGGCACAGTGTCAGTCATTGTCTTGCAAGGAACTCTTAATATTAATAAAATATCTTCCTTTTCAAACATTATTAGGTACATGTGTTCCTGTTGATCAGAGGTGAAAGTAAGCCAGTACGGTCGGGTACGGCGTACCAGCAAGAGCCAGTACACCATGCCGGACCGCACCGGCTTCCGCGGCGGGGATTTAAAGGGTGGGGAGCCCAGAGCCCTTTAAATCCGGCCCGCAGCTCCGGTAGCCGGGCTGGGGCCGGGATTTAAAGGGCTCGGAGCTCCCTGCCGCAGCAGGGAGCCCAGAGCCCTTTAAATCCCACCCGCAGCTCGGCGCCAGGGCTGGGGCCAGGATTTAAAGTGCTCGGAGCTCCCTGCTGCTGTGGGGAGCCCAGAGCCCTTTAAATCCTGCCCGCAGCTCAGTGCTCGGGCTGGGGCAGGGATTTAAAGGTCTCAGAGCTCCCCGCCACAGCGGGGAGCCCCGAGCCCTTTAAATCCCCCCCGCAGCTCCGGCAGCTGGAGCTGCAGGGGGGATTTAAAGGGCCCAGAGCTCCGCGGTGGCCAGAGCCCCAGGCCCTTTAATTTGCCCCTGAGCCCCGGGGGCTCCCAGCCACCTCTGCAGCTGGGAGCTCCGGGTTGATTTAAAGACCCTGCCTCTTCCGGTTGAGGCCATGCCCCCCTCAGGACTCTGACAGTACCGGTAAGTCCTGTAAGTTACTTTCACCCCTGCTGTTGATGCCTCCTTTGGGGGCATGATAAGATCCAAATGAGAACATCGGTTTAAACCAAATGTTAAACTAAAATATTCATATAAAACAAAGACATTTCATAAATGTTGGTAGCCTATGGTGGGTGCAGCAGTAGCTGCACCAGTGAAAGACATAGTCACCACTTCAGAAGGGGACTTCCTCCAAAAGATGTCATAGAGCATAATGGTGATGAGACACTTCACAGCAGTTTCAAAGCCTCAGCTATAGCCTTTCAAATCAAAGGTTTTTCATATATGTAGTAAGGAAAGCCTACTCTGTGGCAAACAAGTGGCTCATTGTCTAAAAGTATGATCCGTGCTTGGAGTGAGACGTCTTGGGTTCTGTCCTGGTCAAACCCTGATTGTAATCTGCAATGAGCAAAGGTTTCCAACTTGGTGGCTACAAGGAAGCTATGTCACACCCATGAATAGCCATCACTCATCCTAAACAGATATCTTGTACATGCAGACTTCCAGGTGAGGAGATATTGGGGGAAACATTAGAAAAATTACCAGCTGAGATTGCAGAGAGGCCTCGGCTCTTGTTGTTAAAGCCAGCATAACAATCCACTGGTTGCTACCACTACCAAGAACATTGATGAAGGGACTGTTACCCTGGCAGAGAGAAAAATCTGGAGCAGGTGTTTCCAAAAACAGCTAGATAATTTTTCCTCCAAACTGACAAAATCCTCAGCAAGACAAAGATAAAAAGGATTTGTGTACAAGAGCCCACAATTCCTGTAGTAGACTCTTCCTTCTGATCCAGCCTCTACACCAAGACTCTTAAGTGGCTGGTTGTAGTCACCATAGGCGCCAACTTTTCCCTGTGCCGGTGGGTGCTCAACCCCTTGCCCTGACTCCACCCCCGCCCCGCCCCCATTCCAACCCCGTCCCCAAAGTCCCCACCCCAACTCTGCCCCTATTGGACCCCTTCCCCAAATCACCGCCCCGGCCACGCCTCTTCCCTGGCTCCTCCCCTGAGCGCGCTGTGTTCCCGCTCCTTCCTCCTCCCCCCCCAGTGCTTGCCAGGCAAAACAGCTGTTTCACTGTGGCAAGCGCTGGGAGCGAGGGGGAAAAAGCGGGCACATGGCACGCTCGGGAGGAGCAGAGGCAGAGGTGAGCTGGGGCGGGGAACTGCCAGTGGGTGCAGAGCACCCACCAATTTTTCCCCATGGGTGCTCCAGCCCCGGAACACCCATGGAGTCGTTGCCTATGGTAGTAACAGCCAGGCACAGGTTGCATGTTACACACTAAAACCCATGCACAGTCAACATGCCAATCAATACCCTGTCCAGAGAAACACACCCCTTGATAAATGTACAGCTGCTGGAAAGGATTCATAGCCACCAGTTCTTCAAAATCAGGAGGAGTGCAGATCCCAGTGCAGAGAATTGCTCTCCCAAGGATCAAAACAGACATGGCTTTGGCTGTAATTTTACCATAATGGTAAAGATTTGCAAAGATCCAAACCTTGATTGTATCAGTCATCTCCTGAGAGGTCATCAGTAGTTAGTTATCAGAGAGGTAGTCATGTTAGTCTGTATCAGCAAAAACAACGAGTCCTTGTTACTTTTTGTAGTGATCCAGCCACTCCCAGTCTTTATTCAGGCCTAATTTGATGGTGTCAAGTTTGCAAATTAATTCCAGCTCGGCAGTTTCTCGTTGAAGTCTGTTTTTGAAGTTTTTTTGTTGAAGAATGGCCACTTTTAAGTCTGTTATTGAGTGTCCAGGGAGATTGAAGTGCTCTCCTACTGGTTTTTGAATGTTACAATTCTTGATGTCTGATTTGTGTCCATTTATTCTTTTGCGTAGAGACTGTCCGGTTTGGCCAATGCACATGACAGAGGGGCATTGCTGGCACATGATGGCATATATCAGATTGGTAGATGTTCAGGTGAATGAGCCCCTGATGCTGTGGCTGATGTGGTTAGGTCCTATGATAGTGTCCCTTGAATAGATACGTGGACAGAGTTGGCAAAGGGGTTTGTTGCAGGGATTGATTCCTGGGTTAGTGTTTCTGTTGTGTGGTGTGTAGTTGCTGGTGAGTATTTGCTTCAGGTTGTGGGGCTGTCTGTAAGCAAGGACTGCCCTGTCTCCCAAGATCTGTGAGAGTGAGGGATCATCCTTCAGGATAGGTTGTAGATCCTTGATGATGCGCTGGAGAGGTTTTAGTTGAGGACTGTAGGTGATGGCTAGTGGCGTTCTATTACTTCCTTTGTTGGGCCTGTCCTGTAGTAGTGTAATTTGACACCATCAAGTTAGGCCTGAATAAAGACTGGGAGTGGCTGGGTCACTACAAAAAATAATTTTCCCTCTGTTGATACTCACACCTTCTTGTCAACTGTTGGGAATGGGCCACATCCACCCTGATTGAATTAGCCTCGTTAGCACTGAACCTCCCCCTCCCCAACTTGGTAATAAAACTCCCATCTTTTCATGTGCTGTATATTTATATCTGCCCACTGTATTTTTCACTCCATGCATCTGGTGAAGTGAGCTATAGCCCATGAAAGCTTATGCCCAAATAAATGTATTAGTCTCTAAGGTGTCACAAGGACTCCTTGTAGTAGTGAGTTAGTTATTTCCAATGGTTAGGATTGCTAGTGCCATGCATCAGCTTCATCCCTCATGCGTTTCTCAAAGCACAGCTGCTGAAATTCCTTCTGAAAACATAAAACCATGTACTTGATGCAATGCAAAATTAAGCGTTATTCTTAGCTAACATCCAATGCCCCTTTGTGGGGAGGTAAGTATAAACAACATGCTGAAAGCCAACACAACGTTCACGCTAGACCCTTGCATACTCACTATGGAAGCAAGCATACATGGAAGACAAATTTCCAAATGCTCATTGTATGTGTCCTTTTAGTTCATATCAACACCTCTATCAGGGTGTGTCTTTAAATAAATTATTTTAAAAAGCAAAAACCACAAACATGGCCATATGGGATGGGACCACTGAGTACCGTATCCTTTCTATGAGCCTGACCAGAACCAGCTGCCTAAGTGGAAGGTGCAAGGTACTATATAGCAGGCACTTATGGTATTTGCAGAGGAAGTCTCCTTCTGCTTCCTGTTAAGAGCTTATTTTTGAGGCATGAATGTTTATATACATTCTGAAAACCAGGGAATAACCAGAGGCCAAAGCTTCCCCATGGCAACGGAAATAGTGTCCTGGGAAGAGAAGGATCTGCTGCCTTTCCAGAGAGTTCACATAAAAGATACAGAAGAGATGAAAATGAAGAGTTGAAATCCTTCTCCTCATTCTTCACTGGCCCAGAAGGTACTTTGGGCTTGCTAAATAGCCAAGGACCCCACATTGTACCTTCAGAAAAGACCAGACATCTTGAAGCTGGGATTCCTTCGTGTAGACTGGGAACATCTACCATTAACAGCTTGGGCATTGGAAGAGAAGTGTAGTTCACCATGGAATCTACATTAAGCAATGATACAGTTTTGTTTCCAGACAGAACTCAACCAGGATATTTCATTTACTGATCTGGTCAAATTTACATTTCAGGATTGTGGGGAAACAGAAAGCTCTTTGGGACAGGGACTGCCTCACTGTGTATTGCCCAGCACAGTAGTGCCCTGACTCTCAGTGCTGTTGTGATATGAATATTATAATAATCCCAAAGATCTGGTGATCTCAGCTACACTAGAGTTTCTCCAGGAGGTTTGGTTGGAGTCCTACAACTGAGCACTATAGAAATGTGGGTACCAACCATAGTGGCATTTTGTAGCCAGGCACATCATATCTTCCATTTGAGTATCAGGTGCTAAGTTTCATCACAGTGACAAATTAGACAAGCCTTTGGCTGGCCTTTCTTGTCACCATTACTTCTGGAAAGTAAGTTTTAGAATTAGTTCCCATATCCCTACACAAACCACACTGTCTTTGTCATGAGGAAAAAAGTTATTCTTATAGTTCCAGAAACCTTTCTCTTCAAGGTAAGTTACGCTTTCCACAATTCCTGGGAAATAGTTCTCCCATTGTTGTATTCTAACCTTTGGAAGATCTGTGGCATAAATGGGCATTACAGCTCTAAAAATATATTTCAAGCATACAGAATGCTTTTGCCATTACACCCTGTTCATCTCATTCTATCATAATGCCAAGGCCCGAGAGCCTCAGAGTTGCTGCAGGCAAGATGTAAAAATCCTGCACCAGTTGGCATGCTATTCTGTGAATAGTTGGGAAACTATTCACAGAAGTTGCTAAGGGTACTGGGGGGAAAGTGTATGAGCCTCATCTGAGGAATATTTGCAAAGTAAGTTTCCATTCCTCTGCAGAGGCATCCTTTGGTAGGAAGGTACTACTGGGTTGGTTCCCACATAATTCCTTAGTGTAAAGTTCTTGCTTTATATGGAGGAAACATCTATTCCTGCCTACTATTCTACTATAATAATTGAACTCTGCTTATTCTTTCCCTCCCTACATCTGGTATGCACTGCTCATTACTTCCCAGGTGTAATGAATGAGGAGAGAAGCCGTGTAACAGAATGAGAATTTTCTTACCTGATAATTTTATTTCTGTCAGCACCTTCTCTCTGAATTCAACCCATCCTGGTAGTTTGGTAAATGACCAGAATATAAATTGAAAATGTTCTCTAGTGAGAGATTTAGACATATAGTGTCTTAATGCTAATAATTGGTTGCTGGAGGGTTTCTATATTTGTGGAAGAACTCTGCTGCAGGCCTGAGCCGAAGGGTGGAGCATAATCCTGGAGCCTCCAGCAACACCACCTTTGAATTCCATAGTTGGGGGTCATTAATCCATTAGTGGTGAATGAAGAGAGAAGCTGCTAACAGAAGAGAAATTTCTTACTTGATAGTTTTCTATTCTCTTCAACAAGTGTGGAATTTTTACTCCTCTCCAGACTCCACTGCGAGGATACAAAATGGGCAATAGTTCAATCCTGCATTTTTGATGGATTTAAAGTCCAATATCTCACGATCCTGAAGAGGTAGAAATGGGAGCTTTATAACATTGTCTGCCAGTGTGGTCCTGGTGGAGATGGATTATTGGGAGAGTGCCACCAAGGCAGTTGAAGGTGCATGAGGATTGCAATTTATCACATGGATACCCCATCACTGTTAATGTGGTGAATAGTATACTGCCTCTAGATCTTGTCAAAATGAGGTTGATGGGTGAGAAAAGAGACTGATAAGATAAGGACAACAACATCATGGGTAATGATGATGTCCCAGATGTGATATTATGACCTAAACCCTTACCTTTCTCTTGTGACTGCAACCTCCAAACAGAAGGCCACATCATCTAGGGAGGGAAATCAATAGGATTTGGTATCAGGCCCAGAACCCATAAACCAGTAATTGATAAACATCACCCCCCCTAGATATGGCGAAGAAACAGCTAAAAGCATGACAAAACTAAAATGAGAAAAGAGAAAAAAAGATATAAAATATCTGCAGAGACCTGCCAAGAAAAAAATGGATGTTAGAATCTAAGTGTTTTAGGAGTTTGTTTTTGTTTTGTTTACTAACAGGCTAACTAAATCATCACAGTGTGTTTTAGCTAGAGGGGGACCTGAGCAAGAATCTACCAGTTCCCTAAGGCCCTTCTTATCTAGAGAGGGAAGCCAGTAATATTTGGCATATTACTCAGAACTGTAACCCAGTGACTGATTTGTAACACCACATGTAGAAAGGATAAAGAACTGCAGCTAAATTAATTAGAAAAGCTAAAATGTAAAGAGAGAGAGGTGTTTTAAAAAACTTACAAAGAGTCCTGTGAAGGAAAAGGGGACATTTATAGATCTAAATGTTAACAAAAACACCCCAGTATGCTCTTCCGTGAGAGTAACTGAGGAGAAAATTGTAAAAGATAGGTATTTATAATGATCCTTTATAAACCAGTGATATAAAGTATATATTTATTACACATTTGCTACTAGAGGACAAATATTAGACTTTTTATTTAAAGATAAACAGAATTGTTGATATCCTTATGTAAGTATTAAAAGAGAGGAAGCAAATACCAAGAGTAAGGTAATGCAACAGAACTGAAACATTATAGGCTATGCATTCCAGAAGGTATTCATATTGATTTTGTAAAATTTCTGTTAAATGAATTTTAAAAAGTCAATTAATCCCATTTGTCTCATCTTTCCTCAGATAAGGCCATTGTTAATCTCTTACAGGCAGTAAGTCACTAGACTTCTGTTGTTGTTGTTTTTCTGTAGTCCAGCATCTCCCACAATTCTGGACATCAGGGATGCTCTCCTCTCTCAGCTGCTCATGGAGGCGGGATCAGAGTTTTGGTGCCGCATGGTCTGGCCAAGTGGCCATGGCCCCTCTACCCCTGCTTGCTGCTAACTTCTTTGCCTCCACAGTAGCAGACAGGGTGGCTTCTTTGGCTCTCATCCTTCATCCTTCTATTTCAACTTTTCTTGCCTTTTTGTGGGGCTGTAGGGAGCAGTGTTCTCGCTCCTCAGCATTTCTCCTCCTCCTCCCTGAATCGGTCAATCCTTCGGGGGTTTAACCCTCCCGAGTCCCAAAGCCTCCATGGCAGCATCTCCCTGCTGGCTTCCCTGCCCCTTATAGGAATAGCAGAGTAGCCAAGAAAGCATTAGGTCAAATCCAAGCAATGTTGTATATGGGAGGCAGCTTGCTCAGGTTAGGCAGATAACAAGTTGAGCCCAGCCTACACTCAGCCTTCCATTCCTTACTCTGTTAGGTGCTGGGGCTGAAAGTTGGACAGGCAGGTGGGGTCTCCTACCCATTGAGGCAGCCGTGATTCCAATGGGGGGGAATATATACCGGGAACCCTAGTGCAGAGCAGGGAGAGGCACCAACAGTGGGGAGGATCCTGACCACTCTACTTAGAGGGTAAGTCCCAGTGGACCCCTGCCAAACAGAGGGGAGGCTTGTAGGGCCACAAGTCGTCCTCTCCTCCCAAGTCTTAAAGTTTGTCCTGAGTGCTCTAGGGAAAGAAGCAAGCAGGGCTTCTAATCAGCCCCCCTCCCTCTCAAGCCAACCAGGATGGCTCTGACAATGAGTTCCCCCCTCCCAGGGGGAATGGGACTCAGTAGGGAGGATTCTGGGACAGACGTCTTGAGAGGGCTCCAGGTCTGAAGGAAGGCAAACTGCAAAAGGCTTCACCAAAGCCGCAGCAGAGCTTCTACACTCCCAAAACACACAAAAAAGGTAAAAGAGGTTTAAAAACATTTAAAAAGGCTAAAAAGGGAAAGACAAAGCACAACAAATCCAGGAGATGAGCTCAGTGGTTCGAGCATTGGCCTGCTAAACCCAGGGTTGTGAGTTCAATCCTTGAGGGGGCCATTTGGGGATTTAGTTGGGGATTGGTCCTGCTTTGAGCAGGGGGTTGGACTAGATGACCTCCTGAGGTCCCTTCCAACCCTTATGATCTATGAACAGTTTTCTTTTTCCATCCAGGAATGTATTTTCTTGATCCAGAGCTTCAGGAGGCCCACCATAGCACTATTCCTCCAAGTGCTAGGACTGCTGGTGTAATGCAGAGGGGTCACTCCATGAGGACAATCATGCATCAGAAGTCTTAAAGCCATCATACTAAAGGTGTGGGACTACTCCCTGAAACACATGAAAGATCAATTATGGGTTCTGACACAGGTGTTCAACTCCTCACAATGGTGGTGAGCCCTTACTGTGCCCACAAAGGCATGCCCATCTACCTTCCACTTTCTTTAGTCCTGGCAACTGAATCCAACCTGGAAGGCTGGGGAGCTCATTTGAAGACCCAAAACAGCCCAGGACGTCTGGAGCGAGGAGGAAAAGGCTCACAGCATAAAACTCCTAGAATTGAGAGCTGTCAAACTAGTTCTGCCATGGTTCCAGCCTACCCAAAGGCTGAACCATGCCCTGGTTTCATCAGACAATATGACTATGGTCACATATTTAAACAACCAAGGGGGAACAAGGAGACCAGCACTACCCACTGAAGCAATGGAAATAATGAGATGGGCAGAACAGTTCCTCCTTTCTCTCAAAGCGATCCACATCACAGAGGACTTGAACCAAAAGGCAGACTTGCTTAGAAGATGCATGGTCAAAAACTCTGAGTGGTACCTGAATCAGGAGGTTTTCGATCCTGTCCAGCTAAGCACTGGAACAAATTGCCTAGGGATGTTGTGGAATCTCTGTCATCAGAGGCTTTTAAGAACAGGTTAGACAAACCATTGTCAGCAATGGTCTAGTTATTGCTTAGTCCTGCCTTGAGTTCAGGAGACTCGACTAGATAACCTAATGAGGTCCCTTCCAGTCCTACATTCCTATGATTGATTCAAAGGAGGCAGACCCCAGATCCATGGGGACAGTTGCCTTATCACGCAGTTGTCCGCAGGGCCTACTTTCGATGTTTCCACCCTTTCCACTACTGGGGAAGATGGTCCAGAAATTGAGAACAGGCTACATTAATAGTGATAACTCCTCATTGACCAAGGAGACCTTGGTTCCCAGGCCTGACGGAGCTGAAACTAGAGTTCCCATTCCAGCTTTCATGGAGACTGGATATCCTCTTGCAAGGTCGTCATCTTCATCTGGTCCCAAAACAGCTTCAACTAATAGCTTCGCTGTTGAAAAGGAAGAACTAGAAGGTCTTGGTCACTCCACCAGAGTCATTAAGAAATTGCTTTTGTCTAGGAGTGTATTGACACTATCAACTCTTCCATCTGGTCCAGATTCAACAACTGGTGCCAAGAGCACAATGCGTATTCCAGAAATCCAGGAATTCCAACCATACTGGACTTCTCCAAGAAGCCATAGACAGAGGCCTTTAAACCAGTGCCCTTGTGTGTCGGGTGTCTGTTCTTAGTTGCAGGTTATTCACAGGATCCTTGGGCTCCCTGGCAGACAATGCACAGATAGCCACTTTCCTTCGAGGAGTTTGATAAGCCACATTGGTGACCTTCTGCTAGTTTTGAGGGCCCTGACGAGCTCTTAGACTAGTATCTGACTTCGGTGTCAGCCTTTTATTTACCCCCTAAGACTTGTTTCTTATTAGTTGTCACATCCTCCAGGCAAGTGTCAGAGCAGGCAGCCTTATCTATACAGGAGCCATATTGCATGTTCCACAAGAGCCAGGTTGTGCTCAGCACACCAGAATTCTTTCTTTCTAAGGTGAATTCATCCTTCCACACTTCCCAAGAGGTTGTATTTCTTTTGTTCCGTCCAAAAACACAACATCCAACATCTAGGCTGGCTAACCTAGTGAGGGGAGCTTTAAACTAGGTTCACCGGAGGAAGGAGACCAAAACCCTGAGGTAAGTGGGGAAGTGGGATACCAGGAGGAAGCACGAGCAGGAGAGCACAAGAGGGGAGGACTCCTGCCTCATACTGAGAAAACAGGCTGATCAGCGAGTTATCTTAAGTGTCTATACACAAATGCAAGAAGCCTGGGAAACAAGCAGGGAGAACTGGAAGTCCTGGCACAGTCAAGGAATTATGATGTGATTGGAATAACAGAGACTTGGTGGGATAACTCACATGACTGGAGTACTGTCATGGATGGATATAAACTGTTCAGGAAGGACAGGCAGGGCAGAAAAGGTGGGGGAGTTGCATTGTATGTAAGAGAGCAGTATGACTGCTCAGAGCTCTGGTATGAATCTGCAGAAAAACCTGAGAATCTCTGGATTAAGTTTAGAAGTGTGAGCAACAAGAGTGATATCGTGGTGGGAATCTGCTACAGACCACCAGACCAGAGGGATGAGGTGGACGAGGCTTTCTTCCGGCAACTAACAGAAGTTACTAGATTGCAGGCCCTGGTTCTCATGGCAGACTTCAGTCACTCTGATATCTGCTGGGAGAGCAATACAGCGGTGCACAGACAATCCAGGAAGTTTTTGGAAAGTGTAGGGGACAATTGCCTGGTGCAAGTGCTGGAGGAACCAACTAGGGGCAGAGCTCTTCTTGACCTGCTGCTCACAAACCGGGAAGGATTAGTAGGGGAAGCAAAAGTGGATGGTAACCTGGGAGGCAGTGACCATGAGATGGTCCAGTTCAGGATGCTGACAGAAGGAAGAAAGGAGAGCAGCAGAATACGGACCCTGGACTTCAGAAAAGCAGACTTTGACTCCCTCAGGGAACTGATGGGCAGGATCCCCTGGGAGAATAACATGAGGGGAAAAGGAGTCCAGGAGAGCTGGCTGTATTTTAAAGAATCCTTATTGAAGTTGCAGAAGCAAACCATCCCGTTGTGTAGAAAGAATAGTAAATATGGCAGGCGACCAGCTTGGCTTAACAGTGAAATCCTTGCTGATCTTAAACACAAAAAAGAAGCTTACAAGAAGTGGAAAATCAGACAAATAACCAGAGAGGAGTATAAAAATATTGCTCAGGCATGCAGGAGTGAAATCAGGAAGGCCAAATCACACTTGGAGTTGCAGCTAGTAAGAGATGTTAAGAGTAACAAGAAGGGTTTCTTCAGGTATGTTAGCAACAAGAAGATGATCAAGGAAAGTGTGGGCCCCTTACTGAATGAGGGAGGCAACCTAGTGACAGAGGATGTGGAAAAAGCTAATGTACTCAATGCTCTCTTTGCCTCTGTCTTCGCGAACAAGGTCAGCTCCTAGACTAATACCCGGGGCAGCACATCATGGGGAGGAGGTGACCAGCCCTCTGAGGAGAAAGAAGTGGTTCAGGACTATTTAGAAAAACTGGATGAGCACAAGTCCATGGGGCCGGATGCGCTGCGTCCGAGGGTGCTAAAGGAGTTGGCGGATGTGATTGCAGAGCTATTGGCCATTATCTTTGAAAACTCATGGCGATCGGGGGAGGTCCTGGATGATTGAAAAAAGGCTAATGTAGTGCCTATCTTTAAAAAAGGGAAGGAGGAGGATCCGGGGAACTACAGGCCAGTCAGCCTCACCTCAGTCCCTGGAAAAATCATGGAACAGGTCCTCAAGGAATCAATTCTGAAGCACTTAAAGGAGAGGAAAGTGATCAGGAACAGTCAGCATGGAATCACCAAGGGCAAATCATGCCTGACTAACCTAATTGCCTTGTATGACGAGATAACGGGCTCTGTGGATGAGGGGAAAGCAGTGGATATGTTATTCCTTGACTTTAGCAAAGCTTTTGATATGGTCTCCCACAGTATTCTTGACGGCAAGTTAAAGAAGTATGGTCTGGATGAATGGACTATAAGGTGGATAGAAAGCTGGCTAGATCGTCGGCCTCAACGGGTAGTGATAAATGGCTCCATGTCTAGTTGGCAGCCGGTATCAAGCGGAGTGTGCCAAGGGTCAGTCCTGGGGCCGGTTTTGTTCAATATTTTCATTAATGATCTGGAGGATGGTGTGGACTGCACCCTCAGCAAGTTTGCAGATGACACTAAACTGGGAGGAGTGATAGATATGCTGGAGGATAGGGATAGGATACAGAGGGACCTAGACAAATTGGAGGATTGGGCCAAAAGAAATCTGATGAGGTTGAACAAGGACAAGTGCAGAGTCCTGCACTTAGGATGGAAGAATCCCATGCACTGCTACAGACTAGAGACTGAATGGCTAAGCAGCAGTTCTGCAGAAAAGGATCTAGAGGTTACAGTGGATGAGAAGCTGGATATGAGTCGACAGTGTGCCCTTGTTGCCAAGAAGGCTAACGGCATTTTGGGCTGTATAAGTAGGGTCATTGCCAGCAGATCGAGGGATGTGATCATTCCCCTCTATTCGACATTGGTGAGGCATCATCTGGCGTACTGTGTTCCGTTTTGGGCCCCACACTACAAGAAGGATGTGGAAAAATTGGAAAGAGTCCAGTGGAGGGAAACAAAAAATGATTAGGGGTCTGGAGCACATGAGTTACGAGGAGAGACTGAGGAAACTGGGATTGTTTAGTCTCCAGAAGAGAAGAATGAGGGGGGATTTTAATAGCTGCTTTCAACTCCCTGAAAGGGGGTTCCAAAGAGGATGGATCTAGACTGTTCTCAGTGGTAGCAGATAACAGAACAAGGAGTAATGGTCTCAAGTTGCAGTTGGGGAGGCTTAGGTTGGATATTAGGAAAAACTTTTTCACTAGGAGGGTGGTGAAGCACTGGAATGGGTTACCTAGAGAGGTGGTGGAATCTCCTTCCTTAGAGGTTTTTAAGGTCAGGCTTGACGAAGCCCTGACTGGGATGATTTAGTTGGGGATTGGCCCTGCTTTGAGCAGGGGGTTGGACAGCCATACTGGGTCAGACCAAAGGTTCATCTAGCCCAGTATCCTGTCTACTGACAGTGGCCAATGCCAGGTGCCCCAGAGGGAGTGAACCTAACAGGTAATGATCAAGTGATCTCTCTCCTGCCATCTATCTCTACCCTCTGACAGACAGAGGCTAGGGACACCATTCCTTACCCATCCTGGCTAATAGCCATTAATGGACTTAACCTCCATGAATTTATCCAGTTCTCTTTTAAATGCTGTTATAGTCCTAGCCTTCACAACCTCCTCAGGCAAGGAGTTCCACAAGTTGACTGTGCGCTGTGTGAAGAAGAACTTCCTTTTATTTGTTTTAAACCTGCTGCCCATTAATTTCATTTGGTGGCCCCCTAGTTCTTGTATTATGGGAATAAGTAAATAATTTTTCCTTATCTACTTTCTCCACATCACTCATGATTTTATATACCTCTATCATATCCCCCCTTAGTCTCCTCTTTTCCAAGCTGAAAAGTCCTAGCTCTTTAATCTCTCCTCATATGGTACCCATTCCAAACCCCTAATCATTTTAGTTTCCCTTCTCTGAACCTTTTCTAATGCCAGTATATCTTTTTTTGAGATGAGGAGACCACATCTGTATGCAGTATTCAAGATGTGGGTGTACCATCGATTTATATAAGGGCAATAATATATTCTCCATCTTATTCTCTATCCTCTTTTTAATGGTTCCTAACATCCTGTTTGCTTTTTTGACCGCCTCTGCACACTGCGTGGACGTCTTCAGAGAACTATCCACGATGACTCCAAGATCTTTTTCCTGATTTGTTGTAGCTAAATTAGCCCCCATCATATTGTATGTATAGTTGAGGTTATTTTTTCCAATGTGCATTACTTTACATTTATCCACATTAAATTTCATTTGCCATTTTGTTGCCCAATCACTTAGTTTTGTGACAGGTTTCAGAGTAGCAGCCGTGTTAGTCTGTATCCGCAAAAAGAAGAACAGGAGTACTTGTGGCACCTTAGAGACTAACAAATTTATTAGAGCATAAGCTTTCGTGGACTACAGCCCACTTCTT